>NW_024513654.1:492580-517000 GCF_017590135.1 Pyrgilauda ruficollis | reverse complement strand
GCAGTCTGTCCATGTGCAGGGCAGTCTGTCCAGGAGCAGGGCAGTGTGTCCATGTGCAGGGCAGTCTGTCCATGTGCAGGGCAGTGTGTCTGTGTGCAGGGCAGTCTGTCCAGGAGCAGGGCACTGTGTCCAGGTGCAGAGCAGTCTGTCCATGTGCAGGGCAGTCTGTCCATGTGCAGGGCAGTCTGTCCAGGTGCAGAGCAGTCTGTCCAGGTGCAGGGCAGTCTGTCTGTGTGCAGGGCAGTCTGTCCAGGAGCAGGGCAGTCTGTCCAGGTGCAGAGCAGTCTGTCCAGGAGCAGGGCAGTCTGTCCAGGTGCAGAGCAGTCTGTCCAGGTCCCAGGGCAGTCTGTCCGTGTGCAGGGCAGTCTGTCCAGGTGCAGGGCAGTCTGTCCAGCTGCCAGGGCCAGTCCCTGACCCTGCTCTCTGTCAGAAGCCGGTGGTGGAGACGTTCTATGGCTACGACGAGGAGGCTTCCCTGGAGTCTGATGGTTCCTCCATCTCCTACCAAACCGACCGGACCGACCAGACACCCTGCACGCCCGAGGACGACCTGGAAGAGGTACTCCTCAAAAACCCCTCTGCTTTGGATTACCCTGACTTTGGTGCTGGTTTTAATGAACTCCCTGCTCTGTTCCATCACTTCTATCTGTCATTGCTGCTCTCTCATATCTGTTCTGTCATTCTGTCACCTCAGACCACAAAATGAACACTTCTGTTAAATTTGGTACTGTGCATGGTGGTCAGTATCTCTAAATCTCAGGTCTTCAGTAACTCCACCACTTCCAGCCAAGCTGGAAATCTCATATCCTAAGAATATTGAATTTATGGCAGGTTTGCAGGTCTAAAAACTGAGAAATAGGACAGGCCTGAGGAGGTGTGTTCACTGTGAGCCTGGCTGCAGATTTTGGCAGGTGCAGTTTGGGCCAGCCGAGCTCAGCACCGAGCAGCAAGGTCTGTGTTGGAGGGGGAGAGGGAATGAATGCTCCCCTGAGGCTCTGGCTCCAGGGAAAGGCTGGTTCCTGGCTGGGCTCCCGAGGCTCTGAGAGCAGAAAAATGTAATACAAATCAAAGGGATTATTCCTTGGATTTGCCAGGGCTTCCCCACAAGTGCGCTCCCCAGTGTGTGTCAGATCACTGGCCCATTACACAGCTCTGGGTTAACAAGAATCTTGTAATAAACAAGAATTGCCCCTGATGATGTGCAGACTTTTCGTGGTGTGCTGACTGCTGAAAGGGAACCTGCAGAATTCCTCACTCCATCATGAAAGATTCCTGATGGTTACCAGGCTGCAGTGCAGGAAATCTGACTGTATTTGTGTATGCAAAGCCTGTTTATTTTCATTCCTCTATTGACATTCTTCCCCCTGTTCAGCCAGTGGGAAGTTGATGCATGCACCCAGCAATGTAATTCCATTTCATGTTGAGTGAAATATTCCGGTCAGCCTGACATGAAAGCATTCCATCCTGGATATTGTAAGGAGGGTGAAGAAGATGAAGGGCTCCTTTCATGTTGCTGTCACCACTTCTACAACTATTACCTCTGGATTCGTGTTTTAATAATTGAGTGGGGCTGTCAGGCTTGGTTTCCTTTCCAAATTGAAACCTTTTGTTGTTAAAGAAAGCTGCATTTTCACCTTTAATGTGATGATTTTCCCTGTTCCAGTAAGAAAGGGTGGTGCAGTCATTACTGTGCTATATGGAAGGTAAGCTTTTATCTTTCCAAGGCAGGGATTATCTTTTTATTTCTGTGTTGCATTTCCTGGAGGTAAGAGCGTGCAAGAGATGTGTAGGGGACGGAGGGGACGCAGCTTCAGGGCACTTAACCGAGATTTTTTGTACCATGCTTCCAAATTGCATTTCAAAAGTGACAATTCTGGCACTTTAGAGAGGAAGCACAGCCAGTCCCCTGTTGTTTCGTGCTTGCAGGGCATGGCCAAGGAGGAGACGGAGCTGCGGTTCCGGCAGCTGACGATGGAGTACCAGGCGCTGCAGCGCGCCTACGCCCTGCTGCAGGAGCAGGTCGGGGGCACCCTGGATGCAGAGCGAGAAGTCAAGGTCTGCAGGGCTTGCATGGCATGGAAAGGGGGCGTTGGGGCTGGCAGGGTGGCTGGGACCCCGTGGCCGGGCTCAGGTTGTTCTCCAGCTCTCCTGGAGCTCCGACTGCTGCCAGCCTTGGGAAGGGGCTGCTGAGAATCCACCACGGCTGCAGCTCGGGCTTTTCACCTCTGAGCTGCTCAAGGGAAATCCAGGGAGAAGTTTTTATGGGAAATCCTTGAAAGTAAGCTCTTTTGCTATAAAGAACTGGGACAGATAGCCTTAAATATATAATGCGTGGTCTTTAATTCCTTCTGGACTCTGAGAGATTACATGATTCCTCATAAAATGTTTAGAAGGCTTATAGCTGAGATTTTTCTGTTAATTAAATTGCAAAGTGCCCTGTGCTATTCTGCCTGTCTGCCTCAGAGTTCCTGTGGCAGCTGGCCTGAAGTGCTGCTTTTCTTAGGAGCTTGTTGTGTGTGCCCAGGAGTTACAGAGGAATTGTTCCCTGGCAGGGTGGGCAGCCCTGGCACAGGGTGCCCAGAGCAGCTGGGGCTGCCCCTGGATCCCTGGAGTGCCCAAGGCCAGGCTGGACACTGGGGCTGGAGCAGCTGGGACAGGGGAAGGTGTCCCTGCCATGGCAGGGGTGGCACTGGGTGGGATTTGGGGTCCTTTCCCACCCAAAGCATTCCCTGACGCCCTGAAGGGCTGGCAGGATGGGTCATGCCCAGCTGCAAGGGTGGGTGCAGTCAGGAAAGGGACAGATTCGCTGTTTAACAGGAGAAATGTGCCTGCAGAGCCCTGATTTGTTCCTACACCTGTTCTGTGAAGGGGTTATCCAGGAACACTGGGAGCGGGTCAAGGTCTAATGCTTGAAAATGACATTCCCAGCAGTGTTCCCACAATGAGCATCTCTGAAACATCAGGGATTGCACCTGGAAGGGAAATCCCAGCGAGCCAAGGCCCGCCCAGCTGTGACAGTGACTGGATTTTAGTCTTTTCATAGTGGGCCAAAGGAGGCACCAGAGTAGGTCATGTAAACAAAATCACTTTCAGTGTAAATAACGAGATAAAGAGCAGAGAAATGGCTGGAGGAAAGAAAACGTGCTATGAAAGTGTGTAACAAATACAACAACTGACAATAACTACATTTGTTCTCCAGAAAACATGTGTAGGAATGTGGTGCCTATTTAAATCAGCAGGAAGCTACAAATGCAGTAAAAACTGAGATGGGTATGAAATGGATATGGCACTAAATCATAGATAAGGGTCCAAGTCACAGATAAGGCACCAAAGGCACAAAGGTCAAGGAAATTTGCCAGTTTGCAAGGTGGGCTCTGCTCTGAGTGTTCAATATGTCCCAAATTTAAGGGAACCAGCTGTGCCCAGAATTGTGCCATAATAATTTTCATCAGTTTTCCTGGAGAAAGGGAGGTTCTGGCTGCAGCCTGCCAAGAGCAGCTGTGAGGGGCCAGCTCTGCTGTGCCATTTTGTTAATCTTGACTTAAATCTCAAAATCAGTAATCCTATCTCCCAGACTTGATTTGATTGCATTTGATTATTTGATATTCTGTGCTCAGCTGCAAATTTCTTCTGCCAAAGAAGTTTCAAAATCATTTGTTAAAAGTATTTGGTGGTTTAAATATTTTCTGTAACTGCGTTAGGTTTGGTCTTTTGGAGAAAGTTTGATTTTTTAAAAATGTATTTTTAAATTATTCTTTATAGATTTTTTGGGTTATTTCATTTTTCTCTCATATCCCACAGACACGTGAGCAGCTCCAAGCAGAAATACACCGGTCCCAGGCTCAGATAGAAGACCTGGAGAAGGCTCTGGCTGAGCAGGGACAGGTAATGCTGACTCCAGCCCTTCCCCACCTCTCTGCTGGGGGACCAGAAAGGTTCCCAGGCTGGTTACAGCTTGTGCATCACTTCTGCTGACAAAAAAAAAACCAAAAAAAACCCCAAAAAACAAACAAAAAAACCAACAAAACCCAAAACAACAACAGCAGTAAACAGAAAATGTTTTTGAGAACAATAAAATAGTCAATAATTCCAGCATTGCCTTCCCAGCTTACCCTCTTCTTGTTGTTCTTGCTGGGTTTATGGGTTTTATATTCCTCAGACTAAGAGATTAGCTTCCAGATAGTTTCGTTTGCCTGATCTGCAGAAATACGTAATTTGCATTTAGCAAAATGGAAATTTGATAGTAAACACATAGTTGGGCATATCCCTTTTAATGCAAACCACATTTTACCTGGAAGAGTTTTTTAATCACTGGAATGTTTTTATTCCATTTGTGTACTGCAGAGCTGTTAAAATCATATGGGCAAGTTTAGCTTAGGAAGTTATTTTAGGAAGTGATGGACTTACAGTTTGCCAGCCCTCATTGTTCTGTCCCTGTGCACGTGAGATTCAGTGAGATACCTGCTGCTGTGCTGGTAAATGCTGCAGCTTCACCTGCAGTGCTGTTCATTCCTCCCCAGGACATGAAGTGGATTGAGGAGAAGCAGGCGCTGTACAGGAGGAATCAGGAGCTGGTAGAAAAGGTACTCAGCGTTTCTATTTGCTTTATTCAAGTCACATTTGTGCTTGAGGGATGCAGAAGGGGCAGTATGGCAATCTGTGTGGCACTGCCCTGCTGGAAATCACTCATGTTCAGTACGAGATGCTCATAAAGCTGCTGGAGAAGCGTGGCTCTGCCATTGCCCGTGGCCCTGTGTGTGTGCTGTGCACAAGGACAGTGTCCTGGGGCCAGCCCTGTGTGCCCTGCCCGGGGTGTGTGTGCCCTGCCCAGGGTGTGTGTGTGTGCCCTGGGTGTGTGTGTGTGCCCTGTGTGCCCTGCCCGGGGTGTGTGTGCCCAGGGTGTGTGTGTGTGCCCTGCCCCGGCTGGGTGTGTGTGCCCTGCCCTGGGTGTGCCCTGGCCCAGGCCCCGTGCCCTGTTCCCTGGCAGATCAGGCAGATGGAGGCCGAGGAGGCACGCCTCAAGCACGACGTGCAGGACGCCAAGGACCAGAACGAGCTGCTGGAGTTCAGGATCCTGGAGCTGGAGGTGAGCCCGTGGGGCAGGCCTGCCTGCTGGGCACTGCGGGGTGGGGGCACTGCAGAGGGGCACTCTGCAGGGAGGGCCAGGGGCTCCGTGCAGAGGCTGCTGAAGGAGGAGAACCACAAACAGAATCACAGAATAATGAGGCTGGAAGAGACCTCTGAGATCATCGAGTCCAACCCATGCCCTAACACCTCAACTCAGAATCTAGACTACAGCACAAGTGCCATGTCCAGCCTTTTTTTGAACACATCCAGAGATGGTGAATCCACCACCTCTCTGGGAAGAGCATTCCAGTACTTTATTATTCTTTGGGTGAACAATTTTTTCCTCCAAAAACACCACAAACACCCGCAGTGTGGTTGACAGGCATTGTGGCAGGAGGGTGGGTGGGATGAGCTTTAAGGTCCCTTCCAAGCCAGAGCGCTCCATGATGCTGGGGTGTGACACACCCAGGGGTAACCAGGGATTGTTGTTGTCCTTCCAGGAGAGAGAGAGGCGGTCCCCGGCCATCACCTTCCACCACGGCCCCTTCACGGAGGGGAAGAGCCCTCTGCAGGTGTACTGCGAGGCTGAAGGTGTAACAGTAAGGGATGCTCCTTTCCTCTCCTCTCCCTGAGCAAAACCAGACGCCCTGTGCTGACTCCTGCTTCTCCGTTTCTCTCTTGTCAGGACATTGTAGTGGCAGAGCTGATGAAAAAGTTGGACATTTTAGGGGATAACGCCGTAAGTGTATGTTCCTTTAATAAATTGTGCATGCTTTGGGGAACACCTGTCCTCGTGTGCAGTGAGCAGAGCTGCCTGCTTTGGTGCTGCACAGCCTGTCCTGCCTCTGGTTTGGGCTAGAGCAAAGCATTTGCTGGCATTTCGAGGTTTTTCTGCCACCTGAAGAGTGAAGTGCAGGGGCTCGTGTCACCACATGGCTCCTGAGATCCCTGCTACTCAGAGTGATGTTGGTGTTTGGTGCTTTCTGGCCACTGGTCACACACAGATTCCTGATTTGCTTGCTCTGGATTTGCTTTGCTTTTGCATTTCAGCAGCTGTGTGCTTTGAGTGTGCCTAATAACCCATTAACCCTTGCTACTAACCAGGGTCTCAAACAAGAAGCCAAAAGAGCAGCATGAAAAGGAGAAGCAAATAACAAGAAACTTGCAAGTGCTTCTCCTTCAGCAGGTGGCAGTGAACAACTGCACTTATGCACATGGAAGGCACACATGTCCTGGGGGTCTTTTCCTGTGCTCTGCTCTGTCAGCAGAGCCCCAGCGCTGTGAGGGTCAAGGGGAGCAGAGCCCCTCTCCAGCCCGAGGTCTCACAGAGCCCTCAGCCCTCCTGGGGACCCCACCCCGGCACTGGGGCTGCAGAAGGGTCCCCACTGTTCTCACAGCTCTGCACCTGGGC
The DNA here is from genome assembly GCF_017590135.1 of Pyrgilauda ruficollis. Lineage (NCBI taxonomy): Eukaryota > Metazoa > Chordata > Aves > Passeriformes > Passeridae > Pyrgilauda > Pyrgilauda ruficollis. The sequence continues at coordinate 510,522 of NW_024513654.1, read as the reverse complement.
TGCCCCAGCTCTCCCTGGGGACAGGCTGGGCACCAGCAAATACCATCCCCAGAACCATGGCACAACCTGGAAGTACCAGAACTATAAATACCTGAGGGTGCCCAGAGCAGCTGGGGCTGCCCCTGGATCCCTGGCAGTGCCCAAGGCCAGGCTGGAGCAGCCTGGGACAGTGGGAGGTGTCCCTGCCATGGCAGGGGTGGCACTGGAGGAGTTTTAAGGTCCCTTCCCACGGAGAGCATGGCAGGATTCCCTGACTCAATCCCTGCAGGGTAGCACTGCCATGTCCCAGAAGCTCTCCACAGTCCCCCTGCTCAGCACCTGCCCTGGCTCTGACTCAGGGTCCCACACAAGCCAGGCCCGGGCCCTTCTGCTGTACCTGTGGTCACACTGAAGCTTGGGATGAAATGCAAAACCCACTTCCATTGCTTTGGGTTTTTTTTGAGAAAGCAACAGGAGATGGATGGAATGGCCAACATCTCAACAAATGCTTCCCAAAATCATCACCTGGCTGCACAAAGTGAGGATGGTGCATGGGATGAGCACTGCACCTCTTCTCCCCATGGCCCTTTGTGCTGAGCTTGACCTTGTCCTGTGTAAATGTGTTTATTCCCTGTTGGGTACTAATAGACTCAGTGTCTCTTTTCTTGACAGTAAATATGAGAATTTTGGAAGAATTATGTATGGCAAGGATTGGTACTGAATAGTGACAATGCCTTTTACAATGATTTGGCATTACAATATTAATTTTCTCTGCCTCAGTTTATTGTTCCTCAGACATATTTAATTCCAGACATGTTTGAAACAGCGGTGGCCCAAGTAGTGGGTTAGTAACAAGACACAGGGATTTGTTGTAATTGTGCTCTGCTTTTGGTGCAGAACCTGACCAACGAGGAGCAGGTGGTCATCATCCAGGCCAGGACTGTCCTCACGCTGGCTGAGAAGGTAAGGAGGGAGCACAGGCTGAGGGGTGAGGCCAGGGCACCTCTCCTGCTCCTTGTGTTTGGGAGCACCAGCCCCTCTGCCGTGCCAGAGCTGCTGAGGGAGCTGCCAGCCCCACACAAGCCCACGGTGCTTCAGGAGGAATGGCACTGGCCTTTGTCCCAGCACAGCAGCCACCAGCAATGCAGCAGAAGTGCTTCACTTCATGAGACTGAGCTCAAAGCCACGGCAGAAGGGAAGGGCCAGGCTTTGAGACGTGGCTTTTCAGAGAAAACCACGGTGACTGGGTGAATTGTGCTCTGCTCTTTGAGCAGTACCTGCCTGCTGGGCTCGCAGGGCTCAGGCTCTGCTCTGTCCCCGCAGTGGCTCCAGCAGATCGAGGTGACCGAGTCTGCGCTGCAGCAGAAGATGCTGGACCTGGAGAACGAGAAGGTACCGGGGAGGGGCCAGCAGGGGACAGGGCTGGGGCCCTGCTGGGCACTGACAGCCCTTCCTTGCTCCCCAGGAGCTGTTCAGCAAGCAGAAGGGCTACCTGGACGATGAGCTGGACTTCAGGAAACAGTCCCTGGACCAGGCTCACAAGGTGAGGGCTGTCAGAGGTGGCTGACCAGGGCACCTGGGGGAGCTCCCTGCCCTGTGCTCTGGCCCTGTGCACACCCTGCCCTGGGCAGTGCTGCTGTGCAGTGCCCAGGGGCTGCATGGGGTCAGAGCACACCCTCTGCACCCTGAGCTCACCAGGACTGCCTCGTGAGCAGAGCTCTGGGGTCTGAGTGCCCCCCCAGGGACAGCACCTCAACCTTAACTTACTCAACACCAGTTTTAATTCAGCCAAAGCTTCAGTAAAGGACGGATAAGGAAATTAGGTTTTCAGTAATTTGTCTTACATTTAAAAAAAATATATTTTAGCCTGCACGTTTCTTCGGATTTTGGATTACACCCTCTGTAACCAGAGCAGCTGGAAGTATTCTGGGATGTGTACATTTGAAATTAAACTGCTTTTAAGTCAGGCTCATCATTAAGTGATCCTCAGGCATTTCACCCATCTTTTCAGTCATCAGCTGTCTTGTTTTTATCAATGAGAGAAAGGTTATACATATATCCACAAAAGGCATAAAGTTTCCTCTCAGTTTATCTCATTTTCCCAGTTCTACATAAACCTAGAGCACAGTTACACGTTCTGAGGAGCAGTGAGTGTTTCTGCCTCTGTTTCTGCCTCCTGTTGGCTACTTGTGTCTTGAACCATTTGGGGGAGCTTTTGCTCCATACATCTTCTGTCCTGTGGGTGAGTTCCAGGACTGATTTTGCCACATTCTGAGCTGTATCTGGAACCAAGGCACAGTGCAAACCTTGGAAAGCACACGAGCCCCCTCAGCTGTGGCCCCAGCCCTAAAACACCTTGCAGTGGAATTTCCCTGCCCATGGCAGGGGATGGAACAAGGTGGCCTTTAAGGGCCCAGTCTGGGACTCTGGTTCCATCATCTCCTGTCCTGAGCAGCAGTTTGTGCAGCCAAAGGCTGCATGTATCTGTGATGGGAAGCAGTGAGTGCAAGGAGCGTGCAGAGGGGGCTGAGGGTGATTTGCATTTTTCCTGTATTTTCTGCAGGCACCACACACGTGTCCCAGGCACAGCTTTGTTCCAGGGCACAAATGCACCCTGAGAGCAGCAAAGGAAGCTTTGTTCTGCCCGGGAATTCGAGTGGAAAAAGCTCTTTTGCTTTATAAAATTTGTTTCACTTCCATGTTTCCTTTGTGCCCCTGGAGATGAGAAGCAGCTAATCATGATCCCCCTGAAGCAGAGCCAACAGGATTAGCAGCAAAGCCTCGGCCTGGCTGCTGCAGGGTCCTGCTCCAGGCAGCACTGGCTGACCCTGCTGCTGCTCTGGGGGCCAGGAGGGTCCCCCTGCCCCTCTCCTGCCCAGGTCAGTGTCTCCAGACAGGGCTGGGGTTGTGTCTGTGAGGCTGGGGCCCAGCAGAAATCCAGGAGTCAGACAGCAGCATTCGCTGGGATGAGCTTAGCAAGCTGGTGGTGTTGTTTTAAAAGGGAAAGCAGAATCTTCTCCTGAGATCTGATGTGTTCTTCATGGAGATGCCTGGTTTTCAGCAGGTATCACCAGTTATTAACCAGTTATTAGCCAGTTGTCACCAGCTGTCACCAGTTATCAGCAGTTACCAGCAGTGCCACAGCCCCTGCCATGGTGGCACTGCTCTGCTGGGAGCATTCTGCTCCCCTGCTCTGCTGAGACCCAGTCAGACCCCAGCAGCAGCTCAGCTGGAAAACGTGGATTTGGGCTGAGCTGAATGATCACCACAGAGCCAGCAGGGACTGAAAGGCCCTGTGGATGTGGCACTCGGTTGCCTTGGCAGTGCTGGGGGACATTGCCCTGGGGGACTTTGAGGACTTTTCCAGCCTCAGCAATTCCGTGATTCTGCTGCAGTGGGGTTCTCCTGAGGCCCTGGAGAGCTCTGCAAGGTGCCACCAGCTCTGGAGGGGCTGTGCAGAGGTGCCACCAGCTGCTGCCTTTTCTCCTGCTCCGGATCAAACGTCTTGAAATAGATTTCAGCTCGCTGTTGGCTTGCCTGGGGGCACAGCCTTTATCCTGGATTCCAGGGCAGGGGACCCTGTCTGCCAGCACCAGGAGGGTGCCAGGGATGCTCTGAGACCTCAGGGAAGGGTGGCCAGTCCTTCTCCTGCACTTCTCCATCCCAGTGGATGCAGAGGGTCCATCTGTCTGCCTGGACAGGATCTCAGCAGGAGCAGAGCCCAGCTACAGGACAGGGTCGTTTCCTTGGGCACAAACCCTCTTGGAGCTCCCAGAGGAGGTGCTGGGAATATCTTCCCACGTGGCATTTTCCCCTGCTTGGTACACAATGCTGCACACACACGGCAGGGAGTTGTTCCTTCTGGCAGGAGCATGGACTGGTGCTGCTGTGTCCTCTGCTGGGTAGCAGGAGAGCTGGGGAAGGGCAACGAGGGGCTGAAAAAATACATGTAAAAAATAACTGTAACGCACAAAATTAGTCTTTTATGAACCTCTTTCCTTCTTCCTTTTCCTGTTTACATTTTCCCTTCTCCCTTTTCCTTCTCCCTTTCCCCCTTCTTTCCTTTTTTCCTTCTCCTCCTCTCCCCACGGCCATCTCCCATGCCCAGCAAGGAGAAGCTGGCTCCCACATGTTTGTGGGGCTGTCCCAGCCCCAGAGCTGCTCGGAGCCCCGTGGGATGGAGGCAGCCTGGGGTGTTTTCCCTCTGGATGGAGTTTTCCGTGCTGTCCTCGCGGCAGGCTCAGCACGCAGCCCCTGCTCCGCTCCCGTTGCCTTTCAGGGTCGGATGCTCCGCTCCTCACAAACTCCTCACCCAACCAGGGACAAGGTCCAGCTGACAGCTTTATATTGTTTTTGATTAGCAAATTCTGGAATTAGAAGCCATGCTCTATGATGCCCTGCAGCAAGAAGCTGGAGCCAAAATTTCCGAACTTCTTTCAGAAGAGGAGAAGGAGAAGCTGAAGAGCGCCGTGGAGCAGTGGAAGCGGCAGGTGATGAGCGAGCTCCGGGAGAGGGACGCCCAAATCCTGCGGGAAAGGATGGAGCTCATCCAGCACGCCCAGCAGGTGGGTGTGGGGCAGCCCGGGGCCGGGCAGGAGGGAGGGATGGCCCTGGGAGCACCGGCCTCCCCTGGAGCTGTCCCGAGCTGGCCAGGCCTGGCACAGGCGTTGCTTGGCCTTGGATGCCCCCGCGCACAGGGCAGCGTGCTGTTCCTGCCTTTGTCACACACGGTGACAATCACAGAGCACTCACCCACAGCCTAACGCCCAATTTGGTTTTGGTAGAAGCACAGCACATCCAATCTGTATCCCCCAAACTAATGCATCTTCCGGGTACATCTGTATTTGGTTGGTTAATAAATATTTTTTTATTTGAAATCTGACAGAGAATTAAAGAGCTAGAAGAAAGAATTGAAGGCCAAAAAAGACAAATAAAAGAGTTAGAGGAAAAGGTAAGGTCATGCAGATGAACAGCTGCTGTGTGTGCACATGACCATTCTCCATTTCACCTGGGCCAAGGAAACCACCTTAGAGAGAGCTCGTGTGTGTAGTGCAGTGAGGAAGGGGGACAGCTCCAGGAAAACAACTTGCATTTGCACCAGCCCCTCTGAGGAGGGGAGATGAACTGGTTGAATTGAGTCCTTCCTCCCTGCTACCCTTCAGGGCAGCCTGAACTGGGCAGGGACACGGGGCCATGCCCTGGAAGGGCTAGAGCGAGGGCTGAGCAGCAGAGCTCAGGGGAAGGGGTGTTGCTCCCTGTTCCCTCCCATCCCGTGCCAGCCCCTGGCCGTGCAGTGCATGGAGCAGCCTTTCCCAGCAGGAACGGGGCTTCGCTCTCCTCCCTCGCCTGCAGCCACAGTTCATGTCACAGAGTGTTCTGCAGGCAGCCCAAACTGCTGTGTTTTACCCCAGAACGGCCTCAGCCGAGCCCTGCCCTGTCCGTGGCATGGCCGTGCTCAGGTACAGCTGGGCCAGCAGCTGAGACTGAGCCCAGGCTCAGCAGGGCCGGGCTCGGGGTGCTGTGGGGGGTCAGAAGAGCTCAGCTGATGTTCCCCATCGCCCCCGAGCCGTGGCTGGGGCTGGCTGGGCTCAGAGGGGCAGGGGCCACTGTCACCAGCCCAAGGGACACGGGAGCTCTTGTGAGCCAAGCTCAGCCCCGAGCACTTGGACTTTACTTCACACTCCATATTTCTTCTCACCTGAGAGTTTTGTTGTGCTCTGTCTGTAACCACAGCTTATTTCTCAGTTAAACACACTGTAAACTCTTAATCTCTTTCTTCTCTTCCATTTTTTCCTCTCTTCTCTCCCCTTTTCAGTTTTTATTTTTGTTTTTATTTTTCTCTTTAGCTTTCATTCTTTGGTCATAGTCCTTCAGGCCACATGCACAAGGTAAGCCCTCGGGTCTCCTCTGCTCTCTCCTCTTCTCCTCCTGGAGCATCTCTATTTTCCCATAGAGAAAAGTGCCTTCCTTTTGCTGTGTCAGCAGGATTGAAGGGTCTCTTGGGCATGCCAGAGGGCCCAAGAATGGAAATCTTCAAATCCTTTAAAAAAAAAAAACGTGAAACCTGGACACCAGCAGGCAAAAACTTGTCAAACAGAACTTCCTTCTTTAGAGGGAAGGATAAGGAAAAATTAAGCAGGCTTAAAAGCAAGGAAACCTCTGGCAAGCCAGGGAGAACCCTCAGTCTGGGGTGACTCCTCTGACTGCAGCAGGGGCAGCTCCAGCTGATCTGTGCTGGAAGCCCATGGAAACCCTCAGCCCCTCTCCTGCCCAGCCAGAGAGCCTGTCCTGTCCCAGGACAGAGCCAGGTGGGTTTGGGGCAACGTGGCATTTATTGGGGTGTGTTCCTCCAGGCCCCAGGGACCCCCTGAATCCCCTTTTTCCCGTGTAAATAGGGGATAAATTGTCCTATTTGTGTGCTGCCAGAAATGACCACAGCAGGGATGGCATGGAGGGAAACACTCCCCACTAACAACAGAAATGGAATATATAACAGATCCTGTTTTATCACTTGTGCAATTCAGCAGAGAGTTATAAACAGGACCTCACAGAAGTTTTGTGAATGTTATTTTTGCCCAGATGGGCTTTTCTTTGATTCCTGTTTTCCTCTCCTGTTCCAGCGCCCTGAGGCCACTGCAGCTGCTCCTGCTGTTCTTCCCAGAGGGACAGCCCTGCTTCCCGAGACCCACACAGAGACTTTGCCCCTTGCACCCCCAGACCTGCCTCGTTCTCTGCTGCTGGCCACGGGAGGTGCAGTCTGTGGGACTTCCAGCGAGGCTGAGCCGGGCTGTGGGGGAGTCCCTGCACCCCCGAAACGCCCCAGGAGCCTTTGGAGAGGACAGAACTGAGCCTACAAAGAAAGCCAAAAACTCTGCTCCTGCCTCTCCTGCAGCCCCAGGCTGCTCTGAGTGCCAGCCCTGCTGGGCAGGCCCGGGCTCTGACAGCAGCCCATCACTGATTCAGATACACTGAATTTATTCCGCTTCCCTGCTAAGCAGGTGGCAAATTGCTTCTGTGTAGAAGTGCCCGTGTCCTGTTTGTATGCCACACGTTCATGTTGGTTCCACAGTTCTTCAAAAATCTGTCCTGAAAGAAGGTTTTAGGAAGCGTTCCAGAGGAGTGGCTCCTGAAAAGGTGGATGTGAGTGAAAATGAAGTGGTTTGTTCCAAGGTATTTCTCCGTTGCGCAGGGCATGTCCCATGCTTTGTTGAATATTCTACAAGCCCAGTTTTAGGAAAAACCGTAAAGCTACGTTCAGGAAACCAAGCTGTAATCTTTTTTTTGTTTTTTTGACTTGTCAGTAAACCATGACGAGAAAAATTATGCAATAATTTATAATTGGCTGTCCCTGAACAATGACAAAAGGCTTAACACTGTCCCAGCAAAAAGTTCAACCTGGAAAAGAGTGAACTAAACCAGATTATCCCTGATCCACATGCACTGGGCTGGGAGAGGGAACAGAAGATGTTGTCACCTGGAAGATGTCCTCACCTTGGGGAAAGGGAGCACAAGTCCCCCAGAGCCCGAGCCCGGGAGGCTGGCACAGGAACCAGGACGGAAAAAGAATTCTCCAGAAAAACAGGTGAAGAGGGGAAAATCCAGAAGAAATTCCAGAGTGTGACTGACCACGCTGGATCCACAGCCAAGCACAGAAATGCAGGGCTGTAGGGCAAGGCCAGGGATGAGGAACAAAGCCAGGACCAAGGCCAGGGATGAGGACCAAGGCCAGGGATGAAGGACAAAGCCAGGACCAAGGCCGGGGATGAAGGACAAAGCCAGGACCAAGGGCAGGGATGAGGACCAAGGCCAGGGATGAAGGACAAAGCCAGGACCCAGGCCAGGGATGAAGGACCAAGGCCAGGACCAAGGCCAGGGATGAAGGACAAAGCCAGGACCAAGGCCAGGGATGAGGAACAAAGCCAGGATCAAGGCCAGGAGCGAGGTCCTGCTGGCAGCCAGGGTCCCATGGTGCCCATTCCCTGGGAGCATGGGCAGGAAGGGATCAGAGCTCTGGGCAGGTAAGATGGGCTGACCAGCTGGAAACCCCTTTATCCTGGGATTCTGTGGAGCTCCCTCCCCTGCTGGTCTCTCTCACTTGGGTTAAAATACTTCAGGTGGTAACAGAGGAAGTACTGAATTTGGTATTGAAATTACCTTTATGTAAACATTATTTAATTATTGCTAATAATTTAGTTACATTTCAGTGTGATATAGTAACAAATACTGGGTTTATGTTTTAGATCAGTGGTCACTCTTAATGCAAAATTATTGGGAGGTAATTAAATGCACTGTCAGATTTGTATGGGTAGCACGCAGTCATGCTGCTTTTAAAAAAATATGTTTTAAATGCAGGAAATTAAAATACTTTTCATTTTGCATATTAGAGATAAATACTAATCGGAAAAGTATTTTAATTCACAATTTCCCTCATTTTTTTTCAAATTTGTGCTGATAAGGAGTTACTTGGCAGATGAACATGATGGGGAGCGCAGCCTTATAGAAGTGTTATTTACATGCCAAATGTATGTATTAATTAGGCATCAAACTGTAATTCCACTACGAGAAGAAGCTCTCCTGTGGGCCAGAGTGGGGGTGGTGGGCACCCAGGGGTGCCCACAGCAGAGACCCCACCAATGGGCACCCCAGTGCAGGGTGCTGCAGCCAGGGGAAACTGGGAGCTGTGTGTCCTGGAGGAGAGAATTCTGCTTTACAGGCCATTTGATTGTCCCAGGCAGGTTTGGGGTGGTATTTCAGTTATTTTTTAGTGTCTCATTAACTTTGAACACTGGAGGCTCGCAGTGGTGGGTAGCACTTGCCTGTGTCCAAATAAATAAGCTGTCAGTTACCTAAGAGAAATTTTTATTAGAAATTAACTCTTACATTTATAGAAAAGGGTTTAATGTCCATATTTTTTGCCCTGATTATCTTAATTTAATTAAAATCCCCAGCATTTATTATAGCTCCTTTTGATATCTGTTCATTCAAAGGAAACAACATGTGGAACTTGCTGGAACAAATAATATTAAATTATTGCTTTCAATTTTCCAGTGATAGAAGGATAGAGAAAACACCACGGCAGAGGGTGGAGCTACATGATCTCTGCAGTCCCTTGCTACCCAGGCCAGTCTGTATTCAGATTCTGAAAGCAGCCTGCTGTGTTTAGCTGGTGTCTGCAGAGCTGAACGTGCCCTGGGGTGGTGGGGTTGTGCCTCTTCCCCAAAATGCCAGCCGTGGCCACCAGCAGCAAGCCAGTTTTGGGTTCATGGTGGACCCACCTGTTTTCAGACCCTCCCCTAACCCCTGCATTTCTTACAGCAATATCAATTCTCGTTAGAAATGGCCCTTAATATTTCTAATTACGAACACATAATGTATTTCCTACTGTAGGCAGCAATCAGAAATACCAGTTTCAGGAGTTCAGAGCTTGATGGTTTTATTTAACCACGGATAGCAGGTGTGGTGGGATGGGGATATTTCCCCAGGGGAACCTCCTTCACCCCCAGAGCAGGATCTGTCCCTGTGAGCCTCTCAGTTTTGTAGATAATTCCTTTCCTTTGAATGACTTTGCACACGATCAATTGAACAGCAGCAAATTGTTCTGTGTTCCTGGCGTACCCCACTGTCAGCAGAGGTGGGTTTGGGGTTTTTCCTCCCTTTCAGAAAGGATGCACAGCGGGGTGAGGAGCGGCTGGAGCTGGCAGCCCTGTGTGTGTGCTCAGGCCCTCTGGAAAGGACTTCCTTCACAGGGCCACTAATGAGCTCAGCCTCAGAATGCTAATTGGCGAGTCTGCTGTGCAGGGTGACCCCAGACATCCTTGTTTGAAGTGGGGGTTGTGCCTCTTCCCCAAAATGCCAGCCGTGGCCACCAGCAGCAAGCCAGTTTTGGGTTCATGGTGGACCCACCTGTTTTCAGACCCTCCCCTAACCCCTGCATTTCTTACAGCAATATCAATTCTCGTTAGAAATGGCCCTTAATATTTCTAATTACGAACACATAATGTATTTCCTACTGTAGGCAGCAATCAGAAATACCAGTTTCAGGAGTTCAGAGCTTGATGGTTTTATTTAACCACGGATAGCAGGTATGGTGGGATGGGGAACCTCCTTCACCCCCAGAGCAGGATCTGTCCCTGTGAGCCTCTCAGTTTTGTAGATAATTCCTTTCCTTTGAATGACTTTGCACACGATCAATTGAACAGCAGCAAATTGTTCTGTGTTCCTGGCGTACCCCACTGTCAGCAGAGGTGGGTTTGGGGTTTTTCCTCCCTTTCAGAAAGGATGCACAGCGGGGTGAGGAGCGGCTGGAGCTGGCAGCCCTGTGTGTGTGCTCAGGCCCTCTGGAAAGGACTTCCTTCACAGGGCCACTAATGAGCTCAGCCTCAGAATGCTAATTGGCGAGTCTGCTGTGCAGGGTGACCCCAGACATCCTTGTTTGAAGTGGAGTGTGGGGAAATTCAGGCAGTCAAGGAGACTCCCATTGAGCAAAGGCGTTCCTGGGAAGGCACGGAGGCATTGACTCAAAAGCTTTAATTCCGTTTACTGTGCTGTAAATCTTGTGGGTTTCTCTCTCTCGGTGGAGAGCAGGATTGGCTCGGCAATGAAGGAGAGATTTCCAGTGTGTTAATAACTGTCAATTTGTATAAGAGCAGGCGGTGTCTCCTTGCACGGCGTTTCTGCTCCGCTGTCTCAGGGGCTGCTGCAGACTGAAATGCACAGAAATGACAATGTCAGTCTGAATTTGTGGCTGAGGCGGGGGAGATGGAGGCCCCGGGGCAGGAGTGCGTGGCTGGTGCTGGAGGAGGCTCCAGCCAGGTCTGGGCATGGCTGGGAGCTCATGCAGCTCCCCACTGCTCATGCCAGACATCTCTGCTGTGCAGAGGCTGCTCCTCCATGGCTCTGCCAAATCCCACAGGGAAACACTTCAACAAGGCCAGCTGGGATTTTCCTTCTAACCAAAACATCTGGTTAATTACAGCACAGCTTTTGGTTGTGCTTCCTGGGCAGGTTCCGTGGGCAGCCTTTCATTTACCCTCTCTTCAGCTAAAACCTCCCACTCCTGTGTTGCTGTAGGGGTATCACACACAGCACAGGATCCCAGAATGGTTTGGGCTGGGAGGGCCTTGCAAGGTCATCCCTGCCGCCGGCAGGACACCTCCCACTACCCCCGGCTGCTCCAAGCCCCATCCAGCTTTCCCTTCAGCCATTTACATGGGTGTTCCTCTTTCTGTGGGAAGTAGAGAAGAGCTTTTTTGGAGTGTGATTTTGTGCAGCAGCAGCAATTTGGTGTCCTGTGTGCTTCCCCCTCAAAACCCCGGTGCCTTCCATCATCAGCTTGTGCTCAGAAAGAAAGCTCCACCTAACTGTACAGACTGGCAGGGTAAAAGCCTGCTCCACCAAGCTGGTTTTAAAGGTAATCATTCATTTCACCTTTCATTCCCCAAATGGGAATGAATGAAGCTGGGCAGAGCAGCTTAAATACCCATCACAGCTGAAGGGTTCTCCCCCTTAACTTGAGTCTTGCTGAGCTCTTGCAAATAATAAGGCTGATCCCAATGAGCTGTCCCTGAACTGATCCCAGTGAGCTGTCCCTGAACTGATCCCAATGAACTGTTCCTGAGCTGTCCCTGCTGAGCTGATCCCAGTGAACTGTCCCTGAACTGTCCCTGCTGAACTGATCCCACTGAGCTATCCCTGAGCTGATCCCAGTAAACTGTCCCTGAACTGTCCCTGAACTGTCCTTGAGCTCTCCCTGAACTGTCCCTGCTGAACTGAAAACCCAATGTGGAAAGAAAATGCTGTGGGTTTCTATGCACATATTTATATATGTGCATGTGTGTGTGTGTAAAATGAGCAGTACCAAGATTTTATCACAGGTAAATAGTTTGTAATGGAAGGAAACAGCTTTTTAAACCCCTGCTGTTACGCCTCGAGGGAGCAGCCCTGTTTTCTGCTGTAGCAGAAGCAGTTTGCAGCAGGTCTGTGTCAGAATCCCCCCGTGTCCGTGGGGCAGAGCCTGACTGTGGGGCCAGAGCTGCCGGGTTCCACTCCCAGCACAGGAGGTGATGCCAGTGCCAGGGCCCAGCCCTGCCTGCCTTGGGTGTCTCCTGGCATGAGAGTGTGCAGGAGGTGAGCAGGAGTGGCTGCAATCAGCCGTGCTGGCAGAGCAGGGCTGGCACTGACGGGCACCGGCTGCGGTGATGCCCAGCATCCCCAGCCCAGCTCCAGCCTCCCCAGGGCTCCTGGGGCTGCTGGAAACCTTCAGGGGGCCGGGAACGGCGTTTCACATTCCAGTCTGTGAATATTGATGAGGTGAAGTGCTTTTATGCTCTGGGTAGTTCCTCTGCTCAGCGTACACTCGCAGCGTTTGTCAGCAGAAATGGATATGGTCGGGAACGCTCCTTCCTTGCTAAATTGGACTGGAAGACCCCAGAATTTTCCAAGTCAGTATAGGCAGGAACAAAATACACCATGGACATGTTCACTGGGATGTCCTATGAAACAGTCCTCTTAATTATTAAATTGAAAATGAGGAATTAAGTAAGAAATTAAGTGGACAGTGAGGGGCTGCTGGTTGCTGGAATTCTCAGGGCTGGTAGCCCATCCTTCAGCCACAAAAACCATGGGACTGTGGCCTGAAATGCAATCAAGAAACTGAATTTTTGCAGAGACTCTGTAGTGAATTGCCTGAGTGTGTTCACCCCCTCACCCTGCTCAAAAAGGCAGGTGTTAAAAAATAGCATCTTAAAAAAGAAGGTGCACTTTGTCAAAGCTGGGGGTGCAGCTGAGATTTGTGTAAGTCCATTTGTGTAATCCATTAACTGTTATTACCCTGATCTTTGGCTGCTTCACTGCAGCCAGCAGTTTCCTTTTTCTCATCAGGAAAATGGTGAAAAGTAAAAAGGGACCCAGGGACCTGTCCTGTCCTCTTCCCTGACATCAAATGTTCCCCTTTCTGTGGAGCCTATTGGAACTAAATGGCCACTGTTTTTAGATGGTTAAATAACTCCCCTCTGTATTTTATTCTGCTCATGATTTCTCATCTTCCTGTTCTCTGGGCCCAACTCCCTGCCCTGCAGTATGTCCCAGTGGGTTATTTGCATTTGTATCCATGTGCACAGGGGGGGTTGAATATGCCATAAATGCCCTCTGTGAATCCAGTGAGAGAGGAAGGGGAGAAGGCAAGGAAGCCAACTCTAGCCCATTGTTCTTTACATGGACATGAAATTCCACCTGTTTGTTCTCAACGCGGGGCATGAGTGGGAAGGTGAGAGATTCTGCATTGCCACCTCCTGGGGGCTGGTGGGGTCCCAGGTGAGGATGGGGTCCAGCCCCCGAGGCCACAGCCCCGAGGTGTTTGTGCAAGGGCTCTCTGATCCACTCCTTCCCATTGCAGGGATCCCAGAGGGATTCATGATTTACTGTCCCACTGGAAGGCAGCAGCGGGGTCCCAGGCTGGATTCCAGGCTGGATTCAGGTTTAGCAGTGATGAAGAACCTCAGGCTCATCCAGGCAGACTCTTCTTTGGGAGAGAGGGCTGAGCTGCCTTAGAGACACCTCCAGCATCGCTTCACCTGCTTGGTAGCTCTGCTTAAGGGGCTCAGTGAGGCATTACCTTGGCCAGTCCAGTGCTGCCTGGTGGTTCTGGTGCCTTTTCCTTACTCCCCAAACATGTCCCAGCTTTTCCCAGCAGCCCAGGATGCTGTCAGGTGCCTCCCCCAGCCATATGGTCCCTTGTGATATATATATATATATATATATAAATAAACATATGTATATATAAATAAGCATATAAATATATATGCATAGATAAAGATGAATGTGTAAATATGTATCTCCTTCCATTGCAGCCTTGGTAGGAGGCTGTGCTGATGAAGGTGATCATTCTTCTTCAGGAGCTGTCGTGACAGGACAAGGAGTAATGAGTTCAAATCAGGGGAAATTTAGCTTAAATCTATGGAAAAAAAATTCTGGGGTTTTGTGATTCCTTTCTCACATGAAATTTGATCCCTGATCTTCGAGGAGCTGCATTCCTGCCTTGTTCTTTTCAGCAAAGCCGCTGTTTTCCACAAGCCAGGAGTGCCCAGAGGCACGAGCATCAGCGCTCCGTCCGTTACCATTTTTCAAGGGCTGCTGTCCCAGTTTTACAGCTCTCTGGAACAATTCCGTGTCTTCGGCGGGAGGCGGCGGGGTGAGGGAGGGGTGACCGTGCCGTGTGCGAGGCCCGCCGGAGCCCCGGCACGGCGGGGGCAGCCGCGCCCCGCGGAGCGCCCGGCACCGGGAGCGCCGGGAGCGCCGGGAGCGACGGCCCGGGCGCTGACGGGCGGCGAGCGGAGCAGAGCAAAGGAAAAGCAGAGCAAAGGAAAAGCAAAGCAAAACAAAGCAAAGCAAAGCGGCGTCTGGAAAACCCCGTGTCAGCCGCTCCCGCTTCCTCTTCTGCCGTCTCGGTCTCTTTTCAGAATTGCTTCTGAAGTCCTTGGGGTGCTGTTGTCACCTGTGAGCAGCATCCCCTGTCTCCAGGCTCGGGGGGACAGAGGAGCCGCCTGACCTGCAGGACTTGCTCTGTGCAAGGTGTCCCTGCCCGCGGCGGGGCTCGGGATGAGAGGAGCCCAGTGCAGCCAGGGATTCTCTGCCCTGCCGGCCGGGCTGGGAAGGGTTAACCCTTTCCCCGCACAGTGGCTGCGCCAGGGAGGGAATTCAGCTGCTGCTGGGGCCTGGGGAGAAGAGACATGGAACAGGGGATGGAGAAGGGACAGGGAATGGGGGATTCTCTCCGTTCTAGCCATTGGCCGGGCCGTTCTCTTCCCAGGTGTGCTCCCCAGGCATTCCCCGTCCGGCTGGCGCTCCTCCCGTGCCTGGGTGGGAGATGGGAGCAGGGACACGGGGCCAAGGAGGGGGCACGGAAAGGGCCAGGGCAGCTGCAGCAGCCCCCTCCCACCTACGGGCACCACGTCCTTCGTGCCGCCTCTCCTCCCCCGGGGAGGTGGAATTTGGCTCCGCGGTTATTAACTTGTCCTCTCAGAGTTTGTCACATGAGGCAAATTTTAAATTCATCATTCCTCACGATCATCACCATATTCTGAGTGTTACCCAAAGCTGTTAGGGGAGTACTGCTTAAGGAAAATTAATTGTTTGATCTGTGGCACAGTCTGGAGAAAACAGTACATTTAATATTTAATAAATTATCTCTTTTTTTTCAGGGAAAAAACAGTAACTGGCTAAGCCTACTCCAAGTTAGACTTAACTGAGAGCTGCTTAACAACCCAGCACAACCTATGGAATAGAAATGTTGTAGATTGTGGGATTGAAAACCCCATATGGAGGAGAGGAGCACAGCTGTAGTTAAACCTTGTGTTTATTTTATTCTGTAGGTACCTGCACCGCTGGAGTTTCTAAAGCTATGAAGAAAACCCTTGATACTGAAATTCTTCAGGCTCTTCCTGCTCTTGTACATCAACCATGTTTTAACCCAGCACAGGGAGCTCAGCTGCAGAAACAGAAGAAAGGGAGTTGGTCAGAGAAGCGTGGTGTTTGAACCAAAGGGATGCGATGTTTTAAGGCCAAGGTTGTGGATTTTGGTATCAGCATATGATTCTATCATGGAATTGATTTAACAAGCTCCGATTCTACCAGATACCAATACCAGTGCTGGGATTCTGGAATGAGCTGCGTTTTTGCTTCTGCATTTCACACCTAAAACGAGTTCATTTTGAGTTCTACTGAAATACTTCTTGTCTTAAAATACTGTATTCACTGGAAGCCCTGCAGGTGGTGGTTGAGGTGACAAAGGGCACGTTAGGAGTTGGCTTGAGTCCATCTCGTGGCTCTTCATTCAGGATGTGCTCTTGCCCAGTGTGTCCGTGTGTGTCAAATACCGGTTCTGTTTTCCGATTAACTTCCTTGATCCTGGGTGTTTTAAGTACAAATCCAATTGTACAGGACAGGTGTGTGTGTAAATAAGGGATTGTGCTTATCTGTATGTCACTATAAATATGTATGAAATTTTGTACATAGGAAAGAGAAAATGGCTCAAAGAATGTTTCCAGAACTGTTTCCTCCGTTTAAATGCACAGACAGGAGATGGCCATCCATGTGCTCCCTCTCTCCGGGAAGGATCCCGCTGGTTCTGCTCGCTGCCCGCATCCCGCCGGCTCTGGGAGGAGTTTGTGGTGGCCCGGGCCGGGCTGGGCTCTGTGTGAGGAGTTTTTTGGTAGCCCGGGGCCGGGCTGAGCCGTGTCGGGTCTCGGCTGCTCCCTCCTCGCTCTGGCCCCTGTGCATCTCTCACAAACACCGTCTCCGAGCCCCGGGACCGCGGTGGGGCAGTGGCCCGGCCTGGGGCGCTCCCGCAGCCCCTCCGTGCCCGGTGCGGGGCAGCAGCCGGAGCAGGGGGTGCCCCGGGCCGCCCCCGCCCCAAACCCGCCGCCGTGCGTGCGCCAGGCGTGGACTGCTTGCTCCAGCTGCTGGAGGATGTGGCTGTTATTCCCAGTATTCTGCTCTGTATCTGTAGCCTTCAGTGATTCCTTGAGTGCCTTACATGGCTTGTGGACAGAATTCCTGACCAGGAGGAGAAAATGCCCCTGGACCGACGCCGGCTCCTTCGCACCCCTGTGCCCCGAGCTCCTCGCCGGCAGCGTGCACAGGAAGAGATTTAGCTTCGACTCAGGAAATCGCCGTGTGAATATGTGTATTAAACCCTGTATGATGAGCTGTACAGTTTATTAAAAGGGACTATTGTAAACTTATGCAAAATGTAACACAGAGAAGATTGAGGTTTTTGGTCCACTGGCTGGCGTGCCGTGACCCGTGTCCTCTAATTTTACTCCAGAATCATATCCAAAATACAGAACGCTGGGTTCAGTGCTGTGACAGCAACCGACAGCCCGAAAACAGGGGCTGGAGCGATCGACTAGAGAATTTTACAGATATTTTTGTATTGTGATTCCTATGATATATATCGAGAGACTTTCTATTCCTTTGTAAAATACATAAATTATTGTCAACTTTTAATTAAAAAGATCTGTTTTAAACCTTCAAATTAGACGAACTGGTTTGGGGTTGAGGGGATGGGGAAGCTGGGCCGTGACACCGGCCACGCTGGGGGACCGGGAGATGCCCGGAGGGCTCGGGCGGGGGGCGTTCACCCGGTCCCGGCGGCAGCCAACCCCGCGCTGTCTCTGCCATCGCAGTCGCCGGAGATGTCACCTCGCGGTCGTACGTGGGGACGGGCACGGGTGGATGGGCACCGGGAGGGGCGGGGGGTCCTTGGGCGGCTCTTAACGCGGCGCTGGGCTCTCCTGCCCAGGGCGAGCGGCTGCGGGAGCGCAGCGGCAGCGGGGCAGCGCCGGGCCCATGTCGGGGCGGCAGGAGGAGCCTCTGCCCGCCTGCTTTGCGGGGCTGGGTGCGGGCAGCCCGCGGCCGCGGCAGAAGCGCGGCGGGATGTTCTGCAGCGTGGAGGATGCCTTCGACAACAAGACGCTGAACTTCGCCTCGCTCGCTGCCTCCGGAACAGCAACACCCGTCGGGGGGCACCGCCGCGACACCCACCCGGGACCGAGCCCCGACGCGGGACCGAGCCCCGGCCCCGACTCCGGTTCCGACCCCGGCCCCAGCCCCGGCCCCGCCGCGGCCGCGCTGCCCCCGAGAGCTCCGGCTGCGCTGCCCGACGGCTGCCTGCAGGTAACGGGACTGCTCCGGGACACGGGCCGGGGGCGCCTCGGAGAGCCGGCCTGGCCGAGACCGCGCCGGGAGGGCGAGCGGGGACCCGTCCGGCTGTCCCCCTGCCGTCCTGTCCCATCCCGTCGTGTCCCATCCCGTCCCGCGGAGCTGGTCCATCCCTGCGGGGCGGGTTTGAGCGGGGCACGGTGCGAGGGCGCCGAGCGGCCGCCTTTCTCTCGTGGGACACGGCTGTGAGCGCCCCGCCGCCCCCGGCCCGCCCGGCCCCGCGCGGCCCCGCCGGACCGTCTCTG
>NW_024513654.1:412602-492559 GCF_017590135.1 Pyrgilauda ruficollis | reverse complement strand
AGCCGCGCCACGGTGAGGGCTCCCCGCGGGGCGAGGGCTGCGGGACCGCGGGGGCTGCCAGCCGGGGCCCGGCCGGGGGTCGCTCCGGCCGGCGGAGATGGAGCGGGGCGGGCGGTCTCGCACAGCCGGGGAGCGCCGCGGGCTCCTGCCCGCCCCGGGGTGCCGGTGCCGGTGCCGGCGGTGCCGTTGCCGGCGGTGCCGTTGCCCGGTGGTGCCGTTGCCGCCGGTGCCCCGGGGCCGAGCCCCTGCCCTGTGCCCCTCGCAGCCTGCCCGCTCCGCTCCGCTCCTTTGTTGCGCGGCCCGGCCGGAGCCCGGCTGTCCCGGCGCTTTGTCCCGGGGCCGCCCGGGGGACAAAGGCGGGCGGGCTCGGCCGCGGGGCTGCCCCGCCGCCCCCCGGTTCCCTGTGCCGCCGGGGCCGGAGATGTGCTCCGGGCACGCTTTCATCGCGGGATGGGCTTGGCAGCGTGAGAGCATCCCGCAGCCGGGCTCTGCTCCCCGCCTCTGCCCGGGGTCCCCGGCCGCGCTCCCCGGTCCCCCCGCGGCTCCCCCGGCCCCGGCCGCGCTGCGTGGGAGGGGATTCCCTCCTGCCGGCGCTTCCCGGCAGGAGCCGGGAGAAATCCCTCGATTGCGATGCCTTGTGTTTTGTTTTTTCTCCTCTTGCTGGCTCGTGGCAGAACTCCCTTGGGAGAAGCCCGGTGGGTGCGGGAGCCAGGGCCAGCCCCGTTACTGGCTGCGGGAGCGGATCCTGGGTGTGGGGTGGGCATGGGGTGAGGATGAGGGTGAGGACGGGGTGAGGATGGGGATGGGGTGAATATGGGCCCCACAAGGGGAGGGACAGTCAGGCTCTCCCATGGGGCAGCAACACTGAGGCTTCTTTTGATTGATGTTATGGGACAAGGGGAAACAATAAGGACAATAAGTCCTTGACAGTTAGAAAAAAAAAAAAAAAAAAAGTAATGCACTTCTTTATATGCCAGCGATGGTCTTTTAAACAAACTCCAAAATGTTTCTAGGCAGTTTTGCCTCCGGACCCGGCTCTTTGTGGTGCAGCATCTCCAGGCTGTGCTCCACGTGCTCAGGCGTCCCTCGGCTGGTTTTGTGCCAGGCCATGCTCTTTGTGTTGCCCATTTCAGCACTGGAAATAATTTTTCAAGCAACACCAGAGAGCAGGAAAGGAATCCTCTGAAATTAGGCTGCAGCTCTACATAGACATCAGTGCTGCTGCTTCCTAAATTTTCGAGTTAAAGATTCTGGGTGAAGATTCTGCAAATCTGAAAACTGTGCCAGTGTCTGGCTTTGAAGTGAGGCAAGTCCTCGAGGCTTTATCTGCCTCTGCTGAGACTGTGAAAACGAATGAATGGCAATAAATTACCAGGTTAATGAGATGCACTGAGAAGCCTGTAGCCGGAGCTGAGGCAGGAACACGGCTCAGCCCTTGGAGCTGGGCGTGCCCAGGGCTGCCGGGCTCAGCCATGCACCCCTGGCTCCTGCCACCCTTCACACAGCTGGGCTCCTCCAAACGGCAGTTTCGTATGGTTCCCCTTGCAAATGCGGTTGTAGAATAGTCTGGATAGTCACTGAACTTGAGTGATTGGAGGGAAAATACTAAACCTAGATTTACTTAAAGCTTGGAATGAGTAAAGTGGAATCCAAACAAAAAAAAATCTTTTTAAAACTGTGGATTTTTTTCCCATTAGAGAGACCACATTCTGATCAAAGGAGGAAAAATTGTCAACGATGATCAGTCATTTTATGCAGACATTTATGTGGAGGATGGCTTAATAAAGTAAGTTAAAAATTTATATTTGCTAATGTAATTTCTTAGAATGATGCAATGCCTTGGGATTTGAACAAGGTTCCTTCCCATAATTTTTTCTTCAAAATCTTTTAGACAAATGAAGGCAGCATCTCAGAGTAGTGTCAGGAAAGAGCTACACTGGTGTAGCTGCAGCTGGAAAGACTTGCAAAGCACTGGCAGCCTGGGCAGGAGCAGCAGAGGTTGTTTTGGCATCCTCACTCCAAAGCTGTTGCCAGTTAAGAGATGCTGATTTCCTTTGCAGACAAATCGGAGAGCACCTGGTGATTCCCGGCGGCACCAGGACCATCGATGCCCACGGGCAGCTGGTGATGCCGGGGGGCATCGACGTCCACACGCGGCTGCAGGCGCCCGCCATGGGCATGAGCTCGGCCGACGGCTTCGTCCAGGGCACCAAGGCAGCGCTGGCAGGAGGCACCACCATGATCAGTAAGGGGGAGCAGTCCCAACAGGCTGCTGCTTTCCAGCAAAACACACCGGGCCTGGAGTCACTGCAGGGATGTTTGTTTGCCTTCATAGCTCAGAAATGTCAGTTTCTGCTGGACAAATCCAAACACCACACAGCTAATTGCAGGTGTTGTGTACCGTGCAGAACCTCCTTCCCTTGCTGCACATGGGTATTAAAAATACACACGTATATTAAAAAATCTGTCTGCTCCTGCCTCGTCAGAGAGCAAGACAGAAGAACACTTTAAACACTTTTTAATATGTTTTTAACAGCTCTGCAAGTGTGGGGCATTTTTGAGTTTCTCAGCTTTAAGCAGAGGCTCCATTTTTGTGTTAATGTAAAATAATTTTGCTCTGTGTTCTGTTCCTATTCCATTCCCAAGAACCACTGCACTGTGTGGCTGCAGGACCAGTCTCAACAGTCCTGGCACAGCTCCCCAGCGAGCCCACGGCCAGTGCTGCAGGGAGGGGAGCAGAGCTGGGGGAAGTGACGGGCAGTGGGGGCTGCCCTTGGGAGCTGCCCCAGAGCAGAATCCTCTCCAGCCCTCACGGTGCTGTGCTGGCTGACAAACATGACGAAGCCAGCCCTGGGGTTTGCTTGTCGCACTTGTGTCACTTTGTGTGGGAGATCCTTCCCCCGTGTTCCTCTGCAGTGCCGTAATGAGCTGGCCCTGCCGTGTCCCCGCAGCAGCAGCAGCTCCGTGGCCGGGGCGCGGTGCCCGGCGTGCCCCTGTCCCTGACGTGTGTGTCCCCCCCTGACACGCGTGTCCCCGCAGTTGACCACGTGTGTCCGGACGCGGGGAGCAGCCTCCTGGCCGCCTACGAGCAGTGGCGCGACCGCGCCGACAGCGAGGCCTGCTGCGACTACAGCCTGAGCGTGGACATCCCGCGCTGGCACGAGAGCCTGAGGGAGGAGCTGGAGGCCCTGGTCAAGGACAAGGGTAAGGAGAGGGACCCGCGGGGGTCACTGCAGGGTCCTGGGGTGGCGGAGGCAGCCCCGCTGTCCCCAGCACCCAGCGCTGCAGGGACACGCGCAGGCGGCCGCGCTCCTGCCCGTGGAGCTGGGACCTCCCCGTCCTTGGCCATCCAGGAGAGAGCTGTGGACGGGGATGTGGGCTCCAAGTTCCTGCCATAACATCTGGGTCTGTGTCCTCACCTTTGGGCAGTTGGCAGCATGGTCATGGAAAGGAGTTTTGGAAGCTGAAGGAGTTGGGTTGGCCACCCTGGCATGGGCTGCTAGACGTACAGACAAAACGTTTAAAGGAAAACCTCTGAGACGGGGCTTAGAGAAGGAGACTCAGCTTTAAGCATTCCGTAGTGGTTCCGTTGTGCCTGTAACTCCTGTGCATCCCGAGGTATCCCTGGGACATGGCTGGCTGGAAAGCAGGAAAGTAGACCACGCGGCAGGGATTCATGCATTCCTTAATACCTATTGCTGTGTTTGGAACTACACTTTCCTTCAGATATGCTAATGCAGAGCTAAATGTCTTCAGTGTAATTTGTAGTCTTGCAAGCAAGGGTTTAATTGGCCAATTACCATAGAAATTCACAGTGAATTTCCTATTAAAATGCAGAGTGGCTGAAGTAATGGAGCTGTTCCTTGGAACACATATGAAATACAGCTGTAATTTGATCATGGTTTGGTGTTGCTTATTGCCTCTATCCATACAAAATACAGCAGCAATTCATAGAATCATGGAATGGTTTGGATTGGAAAGGACCTGATCCCATTCCCTGCCATGGCAGGGACACCTTCCACTGTCCCAGTGTCCAGCCTGGCCTTGGGCACTGCCAGGGATCCAGGGGCAGCCACAGCTGCTCTGGGCACCCTGTGCCAGGGCCTGCCCACCCTCCCAGGGAACAATTCCCAATTCCCAATATCCCATCCATCCCTGCCCTCTGGCAGTGGGAGCCATTCCCTGTGTCCTGTCCCTCTGTGCCTTGTCCAAATTTGAGAATAAGGCATAGACTGAAGCCGCCACTGGAGGAAAACCAGCCTGGGAGTGAGGCAGCTGAGTGTGCATTCAGAGCCAGTCTCAGAGGGTACCTAACCCCAAACATGGACCACAAGGGGTTTCATTTTTTGGTTCAAGTGCACCATAAAGTAGGGGTATATTGTCTTTCACAACTCCCAAGCTTTGGGGTCTGTGGGGACATTTCCCACATCAGCCCTTGGCTTTGCTTTGCTTCCAGTGTAACCCTTGCCAGCGCAACCCCCTGGTCCAACCACCCAGCCCACAGCAGGGCAGTGACAAAGGGACCAAGCCACACGTGTCATTTTCTTTTTTCAAGGTGTGAACTCCTTCCTGGTGTTCATGGCTTACAAGGACAAGCTGCAGTGCACTGATGGCCAGGTAGGACACTGGAATGCAGGGAAAGCCACGGCCTCGCTCCGAGCCAGGTGGGTGCTGGGGGCTCACCTGGGCACCCGCTGTGTCTCGGCAGATGTACGAGATCTTCTGCACCATTCGGGACCTGGGGGCCATCGCCCAGGTGCACGCGGAGAACGGAGACATCATCGAGGAGGTACCGTGTCCCCTGGGAGCCAGGGGGGACCAGGGCCCTGGGGAGGAGACCCCCTGCCCCTGCCCCTGCCCGGGGGGCTGGAGCCCCAAAGCCTTGCAGGGAACGGGACCCTGTGTAGCAGCAGATGCAGGCAGAGGAACGTGCAGGAGCATCAGGGTGTCCTGTGGAATCATCAGAGTCCTCATGGATCTTCACATGTGCTTGGGTTCCCAGAAAGCACTTTGGGGGTTCCTAAGGGGTGACTGACTGCCTTAAGTGATGCTTTATCCCATTATCTGTCGTGTTTAGGAGTTTGGTTTACTTGCAAAAATCAGGAGGTTTGAGGCTTTTACAGTAATGTCCTTGACACTGGCAGTGTTTAACCCCACCATCAGCACTTGGGAATTCCTTGGTGTTGCAGCCTCTGCTCATGGGCCTTATTTTTGCTTTTTACCTGTAGAAAAGACAGTCTTGGCTCCAGCGTGGGTCAGATACACAAGGTGGAGTTAGACTGGCAGTTCCTTAGGCTCACGGTCACGCCAGCCTTCAGTCTGGTGTGGGAGGAAGGCTGAACTGAAAGCCACAACAAATCCTTCAAATGGGTTTATTTGAACAAACAGGATAAAGGCTAATTCCCACCTCCTGGGATTTTATCTGGAACCTGTTCCTCAGCTGGCTGTGGAGCCAGGCAGCTCATAGCTGCAGCAGTGTTTCTGCAAGCTGCCAGCGTGGTGACACTTGAGCCCTGGGGACAAACTTGGAGGAGATCTGTGACAAGAATACAGACAGGCAGGCTCTAAGAGCAGGGTCCTTTGAGGATCCGGTGGGATCTGCTCTGTGGTGTTGGATTACATCCCTGCTTTAGTGCCAGCTGCCTGGGAGGTTACATGATACAGAGCAGCAGAGGGACAGGGTGAGGTGTGTGCTGGACATCTGCGTTCAGAGCCATGAGAGTGACCTGGGACATCCCAGAGCTCATCTCAGCATCTGTCACTGCAGGTTCTCTTTGCTCTGTGCCACATGGTGAGGTGCAAAGGGACAGGAGTGTTTGGGAGATGTGGCACTTGCTGCACCCCAATGACAGTCTCACATCCCTGTGCCCATCCCTGCCTCCTGCAGGGGCTCCTGAGCAGCTCCAGCAGGCTCAGGTGGTGGGATCCCTCTCCCTTTGCTGTAGCTGTGCACCAGGGCTGGGGCAGAACCCTGGGTTTGGGGGGTGGGAAGGTCCAGAGGTGCTGCTGGGACACAGCAGCTCCCATGCAGGAGCATTTCTGCAGCACAGGACAGGTCTCTGGGAGGTGGCCCCGGGGAGTGGGATGTCCCAGGGGAGTGTCCCATGACCCACCTGCTCGGGTCCCTGCCCTCGGGTGGCTCTGGACAAGGTGTGCTGTGTGCTGTGGTGCTGCAGCGGGCTGTGCCCATCACTGACTGCTCTCTCCTTCCTCCTCGCCCCCCAGGAGCAGAAGAGGCTGCTGGAGCTGGGGATCACAGGCCCGGAGGGGCACGTCCTCAGCCGCCCCGAGGAGGTAACGCCGCCAGCCCTTGTGCCAAGCTCCAGGCCTGCCGTGCAGAGGGGCTGGGACACCTGTGTCATGGGACACCCGTGTCCTGGGACACGTGTGTCGTGTTCTTGTGCCCACAGGTGGAGGCAGAGGCCGTGTTCCGTGCCATCACCATCGCCAGGCAGGCCAACTGCCCCCTCTACGTCACCAAGGTCATGAGCAGGGGGGCTGCAGATGTCCTGGCTCAGGCCAAGAGGAAAGGTAACACTGGCCTGCACAGCCAAACACTGAACCTCTAAATCCAGCCAGGAATCTCATCTGACTGTGAGGTCTGAGGAGTCCTTATCTCCTGAGCTCCCCCACACTCTGAGGGCGCTGAGGCTTGTGCTGGTTTCCACGGTAGGGTGTGCCAGAGGTAATTGCTTGGAGCTGGGAAGATTGGATGTGTTGGAAACTGTGACACTTCCATCTAGGCAGACACAGCTGAGAAACGGGGAGTAATCCACTTGTGATCGTTTGGTGTGAACTGAATGAAAAACAGATGTGGAGCAAGCTCCAAATTGTGGCTGGGGGTGGAGTGGGAAGGGCTGGGATCAGTGCTGTGGGGAGCAGGGTGGAAGGGAGAGTACAGTCACCACTTCCCCCAGCCCGGTGGCTGCCAGACAGACACAGGTTTGGTTTAAAGGAAGGTGTGACAGCTCGTAGGAATGTGTGCCTGGTGTAAGGAGAGGACAGGCAGATCCAGGACTTGCTTTGACAGTGTCTCCCAGTCACCTGCGATAATCTAAAGGATTAGCGAGACTCGGAAGTGCTGAAGGAGTGGAAGTGCTGTGTGTGGTTATGGCAGCTGCCCCTGACTGACAGCACCTTGCTTGCAGGCACTGTGGTGTACGGGGAGCCCATCACGGCCAGCCTGGGCACCGACGGCTCCCACTACTGGAGCAAAAACTGGGCCAAAGCCGCCGCCTTCGTCACGTCCCCCCCGCTCAGCCCCGACCCCAGCACGCCCGATCACCTCAGCACTCTGCTGGCCAGGTGGGTCCGGTGCCACACCTGGGCACACCTGCCCGGTCTGTGTCCTGCCCACGCCCACCCGCTGCCATTTACAGCGCTGGCATCGCCCGTGGTGCCCCCACGGTCTGCCCAGCAAGGGGGGCTTTGCTGGCCTGGGGGTGCCATCAGTGCCCCCCTCCCTGAGCCCGCCCTGTCCTTTCCCCAGCGGGGACCTGCAGGTCACTGGCAGCGCCCACTGCACCTTCACCACTGCACAGAAGGCCGTGGGCAAGGACAACTTCACCCTGATCCCCGAGGGCACCAACGGCATCGAGGAGAGGATGTCCATGGTGTGGGAGAAGTGCGTGGTAGGTGCTGCAGGGCAGCTGGACGGGAGCACACGTGAGCTGTGCCTGGGCTCCAGGCTGTCACAGCCTCGTTAGTGCAGACAAGCCAGAGCGGTGACACCGTCTAGACACTGCTGCAGCTTCAGAGAGCTGCTGACGAGAGACTGAGACACACAAATGCCTTCAAAGGCTGCTGTGCAGGGACCCCCTCCGCTCTCGCTCAGTCACCAGGGAGTCTCTGCAGCACTTTCTCCCAAGGGTGGTGGGGTGCTCCTGTCCCCTCGGGCTCACAGAGCCCTGCGGAGGTGGATGGGGAGAAGGTGTCTCTCCCGTGGGACATGGCTGTGGCCATGCTTGCAGCTGCAGGTCACCCCAGTCTCCGTGTCACTCAGTGTCTGCCTGGCAGCAGGGCTGTGACCCGAGGCTGGGATCCGTCCGTGTCCCTGCACCCCAGTGCACACTTCCCTGCCAGCAGCATCCCTGCGTGTGGGGGGCTCTATCCTGCATCCCACAGAGCAGATGTCCCTGTGCAGGCTGCAGGAGCTTGGGAGCCCAGCCACCCTGAAACCTCTCTTGGATGGGCTTTGTTCAAAGAGAAACAGAACTTTTCTTAAGATGACGAGTGAAGATGGTAAAGAAATAGCACTGTTGGGTTCACTTCCAGTCTTTCTTCAGGGGGCTGTCCTTAACCCTCTTCAGTGATCCTGAGATGCCTGTGCAGGAGTTGGAGCCAACCAGTGAAGGTCTTGTTTTTCAGAGACTTCAACCTTTGGAGTCCAAGGAAAATAAAACCTGTGTCTCATGTCCTTTATCCCACAGGGACAAGGCTCATCCTCACACCCCCCTCCCCTGTAACCACAGCTCTGTGGCAGAGCAGACCCTCACCCCACATGGGCACGGGGTGGGGGCAGCAGCTCCTCCCAGGGGACAGCCCAGCTCCGGCCGTGGGGAGGGACCGTGCCCACAGCCCCTGTGCACCTGGGATGTTTGCACTCCCCAGGTCCCCGGGAAGATGGATGAGAACGATTTCGTAGCGGTGACCAGCACCAACGCTGCCAAGATCTTCAACTGCTACCCCAGGAAGGGGCGCGTGGCTGTGGGCTCCGACGCAGACCTGGTGCTCTGGAACCCCAAGGCTACGAAAATCATCTCAGCAAAAACCCACCATTTGGTAAAACATATTCTAAATCATTTTCTGGGGCTGCTTTTAGAGTCAGGAGAGATCTGGAAAGCAGTGCATATGCTTAGCTCATTCATCAGGGGAGGAGTTGTCTGTGTGGGTAAACTGATGAAGGACCTTGCATTTGCTTTTAAAAATAGTAGGAAAATATCCTTTTATTGCTGTAAAGGGTGGGATTGGTACTGAGTGACCACTCCAAGACAGCTGGCCTCTTGTAAGGAAATCTTAAGGTCAGTGTATTTGCTGTGGACTAGAAAAATGTAGGTGCTGAACTGAAGTATTGAACCAATGCTGAACTGCAATGTGTATTAGTTATAGTTTAATATGTATTGAACTATTGCTATAGTTTAATATACAAGGGTATTAATCTTAATACAATAAAAAATTTAAATATTCCGTAAAGAAATATAAATAATATAATCATATAAATAAAATTTAATAAAAGTATTAAACTATTGCTGTAGTTTAATATGATTGGTTTTAAGGTTTATTTTGTCCCTTCCAGTTTGCTTCCCATTGGAATCTTGTTATTTGAAATATGGGATATGGAGGGTTAGTTAGTTCTGACTGATGGTGCATGAGGAGCCGTGTACAAAAATGGGGGGCATTGTTGGCCTCCTCTTAAATCCTGCAGGCACTGAATATCAGGGTTTGCTTTTTTCAGAACGTGGAGTACAACATATTTGAAGGCACTGAGTGCCACGGGGTCCCAACCGTGGTCATAAGTCAGGGAAGAGTTGTCCTTGAAGATGGAAATCTGTGTGTCGCCCAGGGCTCAGGTCGCTTCATCCCTAGGAAGACATTCCCTGACTTCGTTTATAAAAGGATAAAGGCAAGAAACAGGGTAAGGAGAGTTTTATGTGCCATAATCCTGTGTTTTGATCACAATCTCTCAGCTGTAGTGTATTGGAGCCATTGTGATGGCAAACCTGCCACAGCAGCAGGAATATTATCAATGCTATTCTTTCTGTGTGTAACTGCCTGGCACCTCAGTCAAGAATTCTTAGTATTAGTGCTAATAATGACAATTTTATTAGCCTATTACAATGTTACAAAGCAAAAATATGACTTCTTTGTATTGATGTAGAGGGAGGAATTCCTCTCTTACCTGTGCTAGGGAAGTTTCTGTTGCTGTATTCCCAGTGTCTGCTCTGCAGCCTTTGGAGGGTAAGGGATGTACCTCCCTTTGGTACTGGAATACAGTAAGATAAATCCTCCTGCGTGCTGGCACAGCTCTTTAAAGAGACACAAAGACATGCAAATATGTAAAGAGCTTCTTAACAGCTCTGTCCTCCTTCCCTTTTCCTGTGCTGTTGCAGACACTGTAATTCTGCGTGCTGCACAAAGGCAGAGCAGGAATCAGTAACTCAAATTAACTGCAGAGGCAGGAGCCTTGACTCTGGAGTGCCTCAGGGTGTCTGGGGTGCCTGGAGGGCAGGATGGGGTGTGCCAGCTCCCTGCAGGGTGGAAGTGGGACCCAGGGAAGGTGTAGATGCCCCATCCCTGGAGGTGTCCGAGGCCAGGTTGAAAGTCCTTTTAAAACCATCAATTCCAATCATTCTCCCAGGCCGCTACTGCCCCATGTCCCCAAGTGCCACATCCACACGGTTTTGAAATCCTTCTGGGGATGGGGACTCCAGCCCTGCCCCTGGGCAGCTGTGCCCGGGCTGGGCAGCCCTTTCCATGGAGAAACGTTCCCGTATCCAGCCTGGCTCTCCCCTGGCACAGCTGGAGGCCGTTGCCGCGGGCCCGTCGCCCGTGGCCGGCCGTGGCTGACCCTGTGCTCCCTGTGCAGCTGGCCGAGGTGCACGGCGTGCCCCGGGGGATGTACGACGGGCCGGTGCACGAGGTGCCGGCGAGCGTCAAGGCGGCGGCGCCCGGCACGGCCTCGCGCGTGGCGCCCTGCGCCGGCAAAGCCGCGGCGCCGCCCGTGCGCAACCTGCACCAGTCCGGCTTCAGCCTGTCCGGTACGTGGGGCCCGCGGGGAGGGCTGGGTGGGGGCAGTGCCCGGGCCACGCTGGGCTGGAGGAGCTGCGGTTGTGTCCTGTGGCTGCGGCCAGGGGACCAAGCGCAGCGCAGAGAGCTCTAGAATGTTCTATGGTATTTATGTCAATGCACAGAGCCTGGTGGGGGCTCTGCTCCCAGGAGCCAGAGCAGGCAGTGATTCAGCATCATTCGTTCTGCAGAAACCTGCCCAGCAGCTGTCGGGAGCTTGGAAAGCCAATGCTCTGCCCTAAAACCACTTCCATAATGGTTTTTTAGCTGGCTGGATCACATGGGTCCCATATTGTTTGATAAATGTTACCAGTCCCCACATTTTATTATATACAAAATTTATTTCTAGGAAAGCCACTTATAAATCTTCCAGAAAGAAACAACGAAAAATTAAATTCAGGCAAATATAGCCATTCCAAACCGTGCCATGCTCATGGAGTGTCCAAAATGACATATAATGAAATTATTAGTATTTCCTGAGGAAATGTTTTGTGGTTGTGGCATTTAAGCAGTGGGACTGCCCCGCTCTCTGCTCTCCCCAGGGTCACAGGCGGATGACCACGTTGCCCGGCGCACGGCGCAGAAGATCATGGCCCCGCCGGGCGGGAGGTCCAACATCACCTCGCTGTCCTGACGCTGTCCCCGCGCCGGGACGGGCCGGCGGGCCGCGCTCGCCGGCTGCGCCAGCCCCTCCCTCGTAGGTAGAAAGTAGAGTGATCCCCGAGGTAGCGCTCCCGCTTGGGTTCTCTGTCCGTGTTCCTCCGCTAGCTGCTAGGAAAGCCCTTCCCTGTGCATGCGGCACCGCCACGTCCCAGGGCTGCGGGACCGGCCGGGCCCCTGCGGCCGGCGTGGGCATGAAGGCACATCCAGGCTGGATCACGCTCTTTTCCAGCAGCGTCCACTGCCCGCTCTCCTCAAAGGACTTCCAACAGATGAGCACTTCCGTGGTTTCCAGCCAGAGCCCTCCGCCCTGGCCGAGCTCCCAGAGCCACCCCAGACCGTGTGTGCCCCGGTGGGCACAGCTCAGGGGCGAGTCCAGCCCCGTGTCCTGGGCAGAGTGGTGCTGGCCCTCCAGGACCCGGCCATGCCGTGGGCTGGTGTCCTTCTGTCAGCCTTGTTTTTGAAAGATCATTTATACGGTTTTTCAAGAACTGAGTGTGAGTCCAATACCCAATACCAGGGCTCGTTTGGAGGCCAGGTGCATGCAACACACTTTTTTATAAAGATTATTCTAGCCCAGTTATTATATTTAAAGGTGTGTACACAGAGTGAATCTCTTGCTGCAGAGCCATGCATGTACCTCCAGGAATGGCTTTCCGTTCCTGCCTGCTCCTTGCTTGGAATAAACTTGGTTGGAAACCACAAAATGGTGGAAGTGGTTGATGCACCCGAGTCCATTTTGTTGTTTTCTTCCTTTGAGTTTTCCTGCGTGAGGCTTGCACCATCCCCTCCTGACTTGCAGGTTCCTGTGCCCCCCTTGAGGGGGGTGGTGGCAGTGTGGGCAGATCCCACCCTTCTCCTCAGCGTGCTCGGGGCTGTGCAGATGAGCCCAGCTCCAGGAGTGGGGGCTGGCTCCCCCTCGGCCCACGCTGGTCCCGCTGCTGGTGAGACATCGTGGCATGTCCATGAGACACTGACTTCCCGTGGACACTGCCAGGCCTGGGTCCCCAGCTCTGTCTGAGAAAGGGAGCAGGGGTTGTGGTGGGATCTGATTTGTGAGTGGGGGCTGGAACCACACATATGGCAGCTCCAGATACATTAATCCATTAATTAGGAATGAACCCACAAATGTAAACCAGGGAGGGATTTAATTTTTTGCTGGGGTTTTTTTGCTTTTTTTTGATTATCTGATATGACCTACATTTCACAGCTTAATGCTGCAGTGATTTCTGTGTTAAGCATATGGGAATGTATTTGTTTGGATGTTTTAGATTTAATTTTAATTTTAATTTAATTAATTTCATTTGTTGATTTTCTGATTTTCCCTGAAATTGCACCAAAGCAATTGACATTTAGTGGAAGGTGTCCCTGCCATGGCAGGGGGTGGAATGAGATGAGCTGTAGGGTCCCTTCCAACCCAAACTATTTATGACTCTATGATCTCTTTTCATCCTGAATAGAGCTTAAATTACAGCAGTGGGAAATCCATAAGGAATGGGAAAGATAGAAGTCACAGTCTGATGGCAGTGACCTCCCCATCACCCCAACATCCGTGGGGTGGCAGGGACACCCCAGCACCCCAAGCTGCTAAACACTTGGCAAAGGAAGTTCTGAGGTCCCCGTGCTGCGTGTCCCTTTTGGCACAGCTGCTGGCTCGTGCCAGGCCCCCATGGCCAGGGAGGACCCAGAGTCACTGCTGCCTCTCCCACATCACCCAGTTCAGGTCACTCCACGCTCTGTGCCAGCCGTTCCCTTGGGGAGGGAGGGTTGGCATTTATTCCCTCTGTCAGGGAGCTGCCCCGGGCTCTCCCAGCGCAGGGGTCAGAGCCAGCAGCGCCTCTGCAGCTCCGCGGTGCCAGGAGAGGCTGAGCCCCTCAGCCGCCTGCCCGTGGAGCCGGAGCCTGCAGGAGCCATCCCCTGTGGCACCCACACGGTGTCTGGCCCTAATTCCTTGGGACAGCTTTCCTGCAGGCTCTGGGTCAGGGACACCGCGCAGATGCTCCGTGCCCTTGGCTGACGGCGCAGCCCTGGCCCTGCAGCACCACGGCCACCAGCGAGGAGCCCCGGGTCCCCAGGTGTGCCTGGAGTGGGGATGGACCCCCGATTCCCTCAGGACAGCAGTGGTCCTCAGGGATGGACCCCCAGTTCCCTCAGGGCAGCAGTGCTCCTCAGGGATGGACCCCCGATTCCCTCAGGACAGCAGTGCTCCTCAGGGAGCAAATGAGCTGGCAGGCAGGCACTGAACACCGTGCTTATCCCTGGCTTTCCTTGCTCACTGTGTCTATTTTTATTTTGCATGGCTCCCCGCTGCCACAGGGCAGGGTCCGGCCCTGGCCCAGGGTGCCCAGAGCTGTGGCTGCCCCTGGATCCCTGCAGTGTGGAAAGCCAGGCTGGACACTTGCCTGGCCTTGGAGCACCCTGGGACACTGGAAGGTGTCCCTGCCCGTGGCAGGGTGGAACAAGCTGCCATGTCCCTTGTCACAGAGCAGACCATTCTGGAATTCTGTGGTTCTGCATTTCCCTCACATCCAGCACCCTGATCAGCAGCAGGATCAATTGCAGCAGGTAAGAAAGACAAAGCTGGTTGATGAGCGTCGTTTGTCCCTGGCAAATTCCAGTTGCCACGGTTTAGGGTTTAGGCACAGTGGTGATGGCGCAGGGCTGGCAGGCACTGAGCTCTCCTGGCTGCTGTGGGCATTTCTGAGCTCTCCTGGCTGCTGTGAGCGTTTCCTCACCTCATCTTCCCCTCATCTTCCCCTGGCCTGGATTTCAGGGCTGTGCGTGGGAAGCTGCCCTCGCTCTGTGACCCTCACCTGTCCCCCTGTCCCCTGCAGAGCACAGCCCGCTCAGTGGTGCCCCCGGTCCCTCGGGAACACCCAGCAGGGTGCAGAAGGGACGAGCCCAGGCTCAGACGTGGATTGTCTCAGCCTGCACTGCTCCTTTGAAGTGAGCTCTGTGCTGCAGCCAGCGAGCAGCACGTTACAAGCATGGCAAGATAAATCATTCCCGCACTGAGGGGGATCAGAGAGGAAAAGCGGAGATCTCCTGGCACTTCCAGGGGTGCTTTTATTGAGGTTAAGATACAAAACCCGGGGCTGCGCGGGAAACACCAAAGCCCTGTGAGCCGTGGCTGTCGTGCCCTGGGTGCCGCAGCGAGGTCGGGGTCCTGCCCCGCTGCCCCACCCTGGTGCCCCCAGCACGGAGTGGGCACAGCCGTCCCAGGCCAGCGGCCAGCTGGGTTCCAGAACTCCACAGTTCAGACACCTCCGTGCTTTCGTGCATCAATACCCTGGAAATGACACCAAACCCTTGGCAATGTTAAAAATACACATTTATTACTCCACGTGTGCAATGGCGGTATTCCGACGGAATCTGCAAAAACACAACCTCGTCATAACTTAAATATTCTGTGATGTGGTAAAATTGTCATGCAAGAAAACTACGGGAATGTATTAACATAAAATACAAAGATATATTTACATATATCTGCACTGAAATAATTTTTAAAAATACCCTCCCAAGGCAGCAGGATTTCAGTCCAGGGTCAAGTCCATATTACTAATATTTTTGCTATTATTTTATTACTCTTAGACTCTTTTTGGCAAGCTCTGGAGTAATAGAGAATTGGCAACAGAAGAAACATCAGGACCTGACCTGCCATTTGTCTTATGCACAAAATTCCCAGTGAAGGCTGTGGAATTCAATGCAAACACTTAAAAATATGCAACTTTGCAAAACTTCATAACACAACAGAGATAAGAAAACAATCTCATGGCAAGTGATTAAAGGAGAATAATTTATAGGTGCTGTAGACTTTTCACAGCAGATAATGGCACACACTGTATAAATCTGTCATACAAAAAAATACAGGTATTTAAATATTTATGTACAGAAAATTCCTGTGTTCTGGTTGTAGTGGAGGTGCAGCCCAGAGCTGTTAGTGACACCAGGGCTCTGTCACGACTTCACCGTGAGGTTTGCTCAGCAGCAGCAGCCAGGGCTCAGCCAGAGCAGGGGCACCAACACGGGCACCACCATGGGCACCACGCCCATCCTTTGTCCCCATCCCCAGCCCAGCCTGTGCCAGCAGCCAGGGACAGGGAACACCCACGGGAGTGGCACAAGGAGGAGAGAGGATCCAACGCCCAGGACTGCGTTGTGGATGGGGTGAGCTGGACATGGGACACCCTGGCAGGAGCCACAGAGATGTGTAGGGCCAACAGGACCGAGCTGGGCTCAGCTGGCACTGCCTCGTTACAGGGACACAGCAATGGGGACACAAGAGGGGCCCAGAGTGGGGCATGGGGGGCAGGAGGCCCCAGAGCACTGAAACCCCCCACAGGGGTTCTGACAGTAACACTGAGCTGTTTCCTATCACTTGTCCCTTTTCCAATTGCTCTTTTCATGCCATTTCTTCTCCAGGGACTGACTGCCAACAGGTATCAATGAAACCTTGTCCCCTATGGGCTCTGGTGAGGTTATGCCCAAATATTATTTAAGACCAAAACCAAGCACTTGAGTGATTTGTCCATGGTGTCTCTCCCACACAGCACAGTGACCCCACAGCTCTGTCTGCTGCTGCTCTCAGGGATTCAGGTTCAACAGTGCCCCAGCACATCCCTGGAGATGCACTGCAGGATTCCAGGGGTGGCAGGACCCACCCAGAGTGTTTCCCCTGGGAAGGAGCCATTCCCTGGCACCCCCCCAGAAGCCCTCCTGGTTTCTGCCAGGTGCTGCTGAGCTGCTTTGCACAATGCACTGGAGGAGTGCTGCAGGGGGGGCAGGTGACTGACAGAGAGGGCTTGGGCTGAGAAACCTCAGTTTCAGAAGCAAGCCAGCTCCTCCCCACACACACCGACCCTCAGCGCAGGGCCCACTTGTCTCTTGTCCTAAGGAAAGCGATGAAAACATCAATTACACACGTCCTGGAACTGCCAACACCTCTCCTGGCCTGAGAGCTTCTGGCTGAAGAGGATGTATCTTCATCACTTATCTGTGAGATGGTTTGGTCAAAAAATCAGCACCGCTCCTCGTCATTCCAATAGTCCAAAATTTTGCTGTTATTTACAGGAACTTTCTAAATAATGCAGTGGAATTCACTGTAAAACCCCACTCACACTGCTGGAGTAAATCTCCTGTAATACATAACTCCTGAATAAATACATGGTTTGAGCCTCATCTGCTGTGGCAGGACAGAGCTGGTGCTCCAGCTGAGGGATGTGGGATGGAGACACAAGGTGAGCACAGAGCCCCGGGGAGAGGACCAGGCTGCCCGTGTGGAGCTGGGCTGCTCAGCACACAAAGGTGAGCTCTGGCAGGTGAGAAAGGTAATCAGGCCTCCCTGGTACCCAGCAAAGAGACTGGAAGTTACTGGGGGCAGGGAGGGCAGGTTCCCCCAGCACTGCCTGGGATCAGAGGCAGGGTAGCACCCTCCTGCAGCTGGGAGAAGGAGCAGGAGGACACAATGATTTCAGCCCTCACTTAATCACTGAGCCATCATTACACAGCCCCTGAGCCATCATTAACACAGCTCCTAACAAGGCACGGGGTGTGCAGGACCCATGGCTGACACCAGGAACCCCGGGCCTGACAGCATCTCCTGGTTCTGCCCTGAAAATAACCATGCCACTGGACCCAGAGCTTCAGCTCCCCTCCTCCTGCACGCCCTTAAAGACTTCCATGAAAACACATCTCTGCACAAGTGGAGCCACACACTGATTCCCACATAAAACTGTGGGAGACACACGTGCCATTTCCTTGCCTGTGGAAGATCATTTTGTACCATTCTGCCTTTCTGGTTTGCTCATGGAAACAAAAACTGCAGCAAAACTGGTCCTGACAGAATGTGATCTGTCAGAAACACCTCCCATCCATTTCTGCATTAGGAATAGCCAGCAGGGATGCAAACACTGCAGCCTCCCAGGTCTGGCAGCAAACAGCTGCTGGTGGTTTGATGGTGCCTGTGGTGCCACCACGCACCTGGAGCAGTCGTGTGGCACTGCAGGGCTCACAGGGTTCAGCCACAGCAACCAAACCCCCCTGCAGCAGCTTCAACAACTAATACAGTGAAGGCCCCTGAAACAAGGAAGGCTCCCACAGCTGGAGCAAGGGAAGATTTCCCGTCTTATTAAGAAGTTAAGACAGGTATTGGCAAATTATATACAGTACTTGTACTTTACACTGAAAATAAAGTAAATCGAAGGTGAAGGGTCTTTCACAACCAAGCAGCCTTGCAAGGCCACCCGCTCTGCCTCCAACCAAACCTCACCTGTGATAAACTGTGTCCTCTGAACCTGGGCACATGGGGGCAGACCCTCCAACCCACCCCACTGCTCCTCACTGCCTGCAGCAGCCACGTCAAGGAAGAAAACATTTTAAATGTTCTGCATCTCAAATACGCATTGAACCATTACCCAGCCCCTGCAGAATCCATGGAGTGCACAAAAACATTTATTTGCCTTGAATCGGGAAAGGAACTGACAGGTGACACAGGGACAAGGAGGTGCCTGGGACATCCTTGTGCTGCAGGACCCAAGCAGCTGGAGGCTCCCGGGAGCTGGTGCCAGAGCCCCTGGTTTGCACAGGGACTGCCCATCCCCAGAGCAGCATTTGTGAACAGGGAGCGCCAGAGTCGAGCTCACATCGCCTCTTCGGCCTCGCTCCCTGCTCCGTGTCTCCCTGCTCCTGGTCTCTCCCGTGGGACCCAAGGACATGGCTTCATTCCCTGTCCTCTCACTGCATTAAAAACAATGTGTAGATCAGCAACCTGACATTAAAACAGAAAGACTAAATAAGTTGGTCTCCTCCCCTGACAAGTTGCATAGGCCGCATCTTCCCCGACAGGCAGCCATGGTGCCGGGCTGGCGATCCACGGCCGGGGCAGTCCTGTGGGAACTCGGCTTGCTCCAGCTCTCAGGGGGAGCTGGGCTGGCGATCCACGGCCGGGGCAGTCCTGTGGGAACTCTGCTTGCTCCAGGGGAGCGGCGGTGCTGTCCGGCGGCAGCGGGGCGGCTCGGTGCTCAGCGCACCTGAGGGCAGGTGAGGCGGGCGGGCTGGCCTGGCCTAGCTGCTGCCCGAGGAGCACACGGAGCTGCACATGTGCAGGGGCTCGGCCTCGGCCTCCTCGGTGGTCTCGGAGGCAGACACAGAGTCGCTGGGCGGCTCTTGGCTCTTCTTTAGCCTGTGGGAGTGGAGGACAGGAGTCACAGAGCTGTGCCCCAGCACACACCCCAGCAGCGGGCGGGGGTCTGCCCACTCCCTGCCGAGAGGTGCCTACGGCAGAGCCTCGCAGAACGAGGAGTCCTCCCAGAGCCCACAAACGGGTCATGACGGAGCCCAGCGCATCAGCAAATCACACTGAACTGCTCTGAAACACCCAAAACAGCCTGCAAGGCTTCAGCCCACCCAGACCTTGGCCACGAGCACCCACAGCTCAGCCAGGCTCCTGCCAGCCCCTCCTCCAGAGAGCCTGCCTCACGCTCTGCTCACGGACCAGAGAGCCCCAACCCTGGGGAAGCAGCGGCTTTAACCCAGCACTTTCACTGCCTGCTTATTCCCACCAGGGACTTTTCCAACCTGAATGATCCTGTCAATCTATTCTATGTGTTAAAGATCTCCACAATCATTGAGTCCAACCTTCCTCGCCTTCATTTCCCAAAACATCATCTGCTAAAAGCAGGATGGGTGAGGAGGTGCCACGGGGGAGCGGAGGCAGTGTCACACACACATGTTAAATCCCAGAAGACTCTCTAGAGCATATTTTATGTAATGGCAGTTAATAATCCTTGATCTTGCCTGGTTTGTGGCTAGAGCCATTTTTCACACACAGGCAGACCTGAGCTGACACCAGTCACCTGGGGCTAAGCCATCAGCAAGGTGCTCCTGGCTGTCAGGCACTGGCACTGATTCCTAAGGAAAGTCAGAAAAAGGAGTATTTTTCCCTAAAAAAAGCACCCCACACACTCACTTCTCTCTGTTGAAGATGACAAAGTCCTGCTGGATAGCTTCAAGGCATTCCTGGAGATAGTCATTTTCCTATTGAAGAAAAACAAAACATGCATAAGCAGCCCCATTTGCATCTCATTACTGCCCGCAGCCCCCAGCACTCCCAGCTGTGGGCAGGAGCCCCCACCCCCCTGAACCTCAGCCCAACAGCTGGAGGCAGCAGGGCTGGTGGCCATGTGGATTTCACCAGGGGCTGGTGCCATCCGTGGCAGCAGTTTTCCATAAAACACAGATCACTCCGTTCCTGACACAAACATAACTCGTTTCTCCATGTATCCTGTATTTTGGGAGTGCTGTCAGCCCAAAGGAAGCTCAGGCAGCGTGGGGGGAGCCCGGCACACAGCCCACGTGTGGGAGTCCCTGCCAGGGCACACAGGGAGCTGCTGCCTCGTGCCCAGCCCGGGGCTGTGCAGGGACACAGGCTGAACACACCGGGCTGCCCGGACTCTGCTGCTCATCTCACTGGAAATTTCCACAGTACCCAGTACTGCGAAAGTTTGGTCAGACTTCCATAAGAGGAATATGTGGTTGTTGAAACAACTCCACGGGCAAATGTTTTCATCAAAATAAACCCATGGCTCCCAGAGCATGGCTGTAACAGCTGCAACACCCGCCCAGATCCAGCCTTTTCCCAGCTGCACGTTACCCCAGGGAGCACATACAGACTGGGAGCTGTCTTTGCTGTTATCCCTTGACTTGTTCTTTGCGAGCCTCTTCTTCTTCTTGTGCAGAGGCCTCGACTCCAGAATCATCTCCTCCAGCTCGAAGGTGGGGTCACAGTGCAGGCGGCCCTTCTGCCGGGACACAGGACACCACTCACGTCAGGCACAGCAGAGACTCAGAAAGCTCTTCCCCCTCAGGAAACCTCTGCCCTCACACACAGTGGCTCCTGCAGCGAGAGGAGCAGCCCTGCTCGGGACGGGACAGGGGCCCTACTCACGTTGGGGACGAAGGCTGGCTCCACGCGCTTCTCGCTCACGTCGCTCCACACCACGCCCGAGAGCTGAGCCGAGGCCTGGATGTGCGCCAGGCAGGAGAAGCGATGCTCGGGATTCACTGTCAGCAGCTGGGGAGGGAAAAGCATCGCTGACACAGCACTGGAGAGAGGAGCATTCCTGCCAGAGGAGGAAGGCAAGGCAGCCAGCAGCAGCCTGCCTGGGCCAGCTGCAGGGCTCAGCCTTTCTGCTGGGGGGGATAACTTACTGCAGGAAAAACACCCAAGAAAATGTTCTGCAGGTACCCCAGCGCTCTGGGGGGACACGGGGGTCCCCTCCCGGCTGAGGGGGCTGCTGGCACATGCCTGCTGAGGGGCTGGATTCCCTGGAAGCCCGGCTGCCCAGCAGATGGCAATGCAAATCCGCCGAATGCGCCGTCGCAGCCTCTGCCAGCAACTCCTCATTAAACTGAATCTAATTATGCAAATTGCCCACCCAACATTAACTCATATCAGAGGCACTTATTTGCTGCCGGCACCGGCTGTATCTTTCCTACAGCAAACTCACCAGCTACTTTTCAGAGTTCTCAAGCAAGCCAAAGCTAAACCAGCGGCCCCAACACATCCCAGCTTTGTCCAGCAGCAGCACGAGGAAAGCAGCAGAGCATTCCACAGAGCTGGAACTCCCAGCAGCTCCCACAACCCCGTCAGACCCTTCAGCCCCAAAGAAGGAGCAAGAGGGAGCAGCCAGGGCTGCAGTGCAGCTCCACCTCAGCTGCCATCCCAGCCAGAGGTGCTGCCTTTACAGGTGACACTGACCATGGAGAGGATGGGATGCTAGAAGGCACAATTCTAGCCCAGCTGGGAATCTGTCACACCAAAACCAGCCTTTTTGCTTCCCTTCCTATCAAACATCATGCATCTTATTACAGGGATAATAAACACACAACACACATAATTAATCATAGAGTCCCAGACTGGATTGGGACCAGTGCCACCCCTGCTTACCCAGTGCCACCTCCCTGATCTCTTCTCAAGGCTTAACATCCCAAACTCTCCCAGCCTGTGTGTTGTATATTATTATTACTTTTATTATTCATTGTTTATTAATACGCTGATAATTTTCCAGCTCGTCCTGCCTGCCCAGAAGCTGCCATCCAGCCCAAACCCACCCCAGAAGGACAATTCATCCAACAATTCCTCCAGCTCCACCCCAGAAGGGCCATTCACCTTCCGCAGCAGCGCGACCATTTCCTTGGACCAGGCTGAGGAGTACTGGACGCTGACGGTGCTGAAGAGCTGCACCAGAGACTCCACGGGGTTGTTGGAGTGGATGTCGTACGGCCTCTGGGGACAAGAGCACACAGGTGAGGACGTCCTGTCCCTCTGGGCCGGCCGGAGCACGCGGTCAGAGGGCCGGGACGGCCGGAGCCCTACCCAGCCCCGCAGCAGCTCGTAGGCCATGATTCCCAGAGACCACCAGTCCACCTCGAAGGAATAGCCCGTGCCGCCGCTCAGGAAGGAATGGAAAATCTCCGGGGCTGAGCAGAAAGGCATAACACACAACAGGTTATTTGCTGTTCTCTACTCCAGCAGCTCACGTAAGTCAGTGCACAACGCTTAGGGTGATCTTTCTGCACGGCTGCCCCAGGGGAGGCTGTGTGAGGCAGGGGAGCAGCAGCCGTGTGCCGGCCCTCACTGGGAACTGGGATGTCAGCACCTGCAGGGACAGCCCTCCCAGCACAGGACAGCACAACCACGGGGCCCCAGGAGACACCAAGTGCAAGGCTGGAGCCAGAGAGGGATGGGGAGCGCAGGAGGAGCGGGCTGGATGGGATGAGGAGGGCAGGGCGGGACGGAGGGGACTGGACAGGATGCAGTGCAGAGGGCAGGACAGGACGGGATGGGATGGGGTGACATGCCAGCCCCGATGCCTTCACACTGGGAGCTCCCCTTCTCAAACAATCGGGCTCTGCTGAACCCCTTGGACATGAGCACCAGTGTCCTAAATGAACTGGGGGGCCCTGGCTGGGGCAGCACGTGCTGAGCACGCAGAACATGACACAGGCACGAGAGCACTGATTGTCTCTTACCCATGTATGGCTTTGTCCCAGCCAATGCTGTCGCTCTTTCACCGTCCCTAATGATTGTTGCAATATTAAAATCTGTTAAATGGGCATGACCTTAAATAAAGACACATTTTAAGAAAGAATTAATGGCAGTGCAGTGGCAATGCAGAGTCAGAATACATTTGTTTCATAAGCTTCTGCCCTCAGACAGGGTAGCAGACACGGGCAGGTCAGGGTCAGACCCCGTGGCATGGCCATGGGAGATCCCAAAGGTTTCCCAGGATTTGGGCTGGCCAGGTGATTAAAGGGTAGGGAGCTTTGGGTTTTGATTTTAAATCACACTTGGAGCTAGCCAGTAACCCCCAGCAGATTCAGCACTAGCCAGATTGCTCTGACCCGAAGTACAGGAGTGAAAAAGACACCAGGGAAACACTATCATAGAACCACAGAATGCCTGGGTTGGAAGGGACTTAAAGATCATCTCGTTCCAAGCTCCTGCCATGGAGCTACCACTAGGCATGGGTGCTCCAAGCCACTGAACTGCAGTGACTCCAAATTCCCAGGGCTGAAGTCAGGCTGACCACAGCACACTGGACCGGACAGCTCGCTCCCCACGTTAAAAAGCACAAGGATGTTCAGCCAAACATGATCCAGTAAAAGCAGAGCAGCTTTTCCCATACTTTCCCCAGGTAAAAAGATGCCCAATACCGGGACTATAAAGAATCTGTCCCTGGAATGAATGAGGGAGCAAACAAAGAGGAGCAGAATGATCCTACCTTGTTCATCGAGGAGGATGTTGTCTGGCTTTACATCTCTGGGAAAAGAGGGAAGATTACAGCAGATGGAATCTCAATCAGACCAGGGATGAGACTCAATGACAAAAATCCTGCAATTGTTTATCTATCAAAAATTAGGAACAAATAAAACAAAAATATTCTAACATGAGGTAAGCCCCCTTATGTGGACTAGAAATAAGCTTTTCCTAGGCAACCTGGTGAAAAACTGGAAGGGTTAGAATTGCTCAGGAGGGAAAGGAAATTCCCAAGGAAAAAGGAATAACAATACTGGGGATATTTGTGTGAAGCCCTGGATGGCTTTAACTCCTACCCTGAAAAGTTCAGTCCCCAGTGAAGCATCAGACCCCCTGTGAGTGGTGGGGGGCAGGAGCAGCACGGACCATGAGCCACCCCAAGGGCAGCAGGGCAGGTGCCAGCAGAGCCTGGAGTTACCTGTGGATGATGTGCTGGCTCCGCAGGTAGTCGAGGGCCAGCGCCATCTCACAGATGTAGAGTTTGACTGTCTCCTCAGTGAACTGAACGTTCTGCTGCAGGTGGTAGCGCAGGTCACCTCCCAGGAGCAGGTCCACCACCATGAACATGTCCTCCTCGTCCTGGAAGGAATACCTGCAGGACAGGGCAGCAGCTGAGCCTCCCAGGGCTCACAAACACAGCCAGGCTTTTCCCCTCTCCCAGTCACACAGCTCCAGGAGAACTGCACGTGACCCCACTGTGGGCACAGAATCCCACAATCAGTTGTGCTGGAAAAGCTCTCTCAGACCTTCGAGTCCAGCCATCCCCAGCAGTGCCCAGGCCCCCACTGCCCATGTCCCCAGCTGCCACAACCGCATGGCTTTTAAATCCCTCCAGAGATAGGGACTCCACCCTATCCTGCCCTGGGCAGCTGTGCCAGAGCTGGGCAGCACTTTTGGATAGAAAACTTTCCCTAATATCCACCCTGATCCCCCCTGGCCCAGCCTGGGGCCGTTCCCTCTGCTCCTGTCCCTGTTCCCTGGAGCACAGCCCGACCCCCTGGCTGTCCCCTCCTGGCAGGAGCTGTGCAGAGCCACAAGGGCCCCTGAGCCTCCTGTGCTCCAGGCTCAGCCCCTTCCCAGCTCCCTCAGCCTCTCCTGGGGCTCCAGCCCCTTCCCAGCTCCATTCCCTGCTCTGGACATGCTCCAGTCCCTCAAGGTCCTTGCAGTGTTGGGCCCAAAACTGAAGATGCAGCTTTGCTGCTTGCACCTTCGCAGTCAAGCATGCCCAGCTCAAGATGCTTGCTTGTTTTTTAAATCAATTCCTACACTAAGCAGTGCTTCCCTGAAAGAGATGAGTATCCCAGGTAATGTCTCCCTGCTCACCCCATCACTGTCCCTGAGCAGCTGTGCCATGTCGGCCCACCAGCACACAGCTCAGGCTCTACCAGCCAGACACTTCAGAGAAACTTCACATTTTCAACTGCAAACAATCTCATAAAACCTACTTAAAATATCCCAGCCTATCCTGAAGATGAATTGGAAAACACAACTGCTAATTTAACCAGATAAACCAGAAAAAGAGCTTTATATTTACTGTGGAGTAAACCGCCTCTCTAAATCTGCCGTGGGTCCCACGGGAGACTGACAGCAGTGGGGATACACCAAAACAACGCTCATTGTTATATTTGGTGACTGCAGATCCAAGGAAAGAGTATGTGGGATTGTATAATACTTATGAATCACTCACTTCTGCTCCCATCTTAAATGTAGGTTTATTCTAAAACTATGAGCCAAAAGGGTTTGCTACGAGAGCAAGTTCTCTCCAGAATTTCATTGCTTGTCGGGAAAAATGTTTACAATTGCTAAGAAACTGGAAAATATCAATATTAACTCAATTGGCTATTCTGGAGCAATGGATCAACAAAACAAATGTGACACATCACCCACTTCCATCACTTTGGGTATAAAACTTCCTCAATTTTTAGAAGACTCTCCCTCCC
Source organism: Pyrgilauda ruficollis (assembly GCF_017590135.1). NCBI lineage: Eukaryota > Metazoa > Chordata > Aves > Passeriformes > Passeridae > Pyrgilauda > Pyrgilauda ruficollis. The sequence goes on along the minus strand of NW_024513654.1, from coordinate 467,356 downwards.
CACCAGCCTGGCACACATCCAGCACTGCTGGAGTGGGAGGGGACCCTTCACTGGGCAGGAAGGCTGAGAAAGGACAGAGCACTGGAGCAGGGGGTCCCAAGGCCTCTGCCTAGGGCTCACCCCAAACTAACCGACACCAGGATATAATGCTCTACTTTCTAAAACTGCCAGTTAGCTTTTCCTGCCGAATCTGATAATGTGTCTGAGCTCCAAAGCAATGTGTTTTATTTGGCCAGTGAGTGTGGTGCAAAGCACACCAAGGGATGCTGGTGGGCTGCGGGGTCGATGTGGTTGTAGGGCAGACGAGATGGACTGCAGCCTTTAGTACTGCCACTGCCTAGACAGGATACATTTCCCAGGCATTGCCAACTCATGCTATTTGTTAGATTTCAACCTGATTTTAAGAGTGTTTTTTAAAAGTATGTGTTGCTCAGTAATGAGGATGTTTCTGCCAGTGCACACAGAGTGAAGTCATTATTGAGCAACTTGAAATGCCACTATTTGTAGAGATCTGCTGCTGAAAAAGTTCTGAGAGCCCCTGGGATTATTGGGTGTGTGGCTCTGTGAACAGCGGCGGCTGGGGAGGGAGCTGCTCACCAGAGATTCACCAGGAACACGTGCTCGATCTCCTGCAGGATCTCCAGCTCCCGGAACACGTTGCGCACCTCGTCCCTCTCGATGCACTGCTGCTTGTTCATGTACTTCATGGCGTACATCTTCTCCGTGTCCCTCTTCTGCACGATGCACACCTGGGCCGGGACGAGGAAACAGTCAGGAGCACGTTCCACATCCTCAGCTGCTGCTCTGGGAGCTGAGACGCACTCTGCTCAGCACCTCAGCCCTCAAACATCCCTGATCCCTAGGCTGACCTGGACCTACGGACAGCAGCATCCCTGCTCTGCTCCAGCCCACCGCCCATCGGGTACTGCAGCTGCCTCCAGGGCATGACAGCCGGCTCCGGAGAGCTTTCCAAAGGGACAGCTTTTCCAACAGCTGTGTCCGGGAGCTGTGGAGACCTCTGGGCTTGCTGTGTGTGGATGGAGAGCGGCACTGGCAGCCACAGGGCGCGCTGCCAGCCTCGCCGCCCGCTGCTCACACCTGCTGCCCAGGGCGGTCCGACCTGCCGCACACCGCTGGGCTCCCTAAGGGAAAATAATCCCTCTGGGGCAGCAGAAAGCCACCAAAACGCAGACTGGTTACAACAACGAAGAGCTGGCCCGCAGGGACACCCGGGGCTGTCCCCGGAGCCCCGCTCTGCCGCCGCCCTCAGTCCCGCTGATGACACCTTCATTACCAAGGTGACTGCTTCCCAAAGAGCTAATTAGCTATCACGGTAACTCTTTTTAAATTACTAATGGCTTGTCTACATCTGCTGTAATTATGCCTGCCCTCTGTTAATTCCCAGACGTGGCGGTAATTCGGATGAGCTGCACAGGCTCCCTGGGCAGCTCGGCCGGGGCGGCTGCAGGCACAGAGCGGGTGCCGCTCCCACCGGGCGGAACGGGGAACGGGAATTTCCGTGGGTGGCAGGGAACCGAGACAGCCGGGAGCCGCGAGCACTCCGCGCCTCGAAACGCTGCCGCTAATAATCATCTGCAAGTGCTAATGGTGCTCGGTGTAATATCATCAGGGACACGCTGCCGCAAGGAGGTGACAAAATAATGGGTGGTTATCGTTAGCCTGATATACCCCCTAATTAGTGATGCACAGGAATTACCACGATTATTTTCCACCGTGCTTACAGCTGCGGTGAGAGCTGGAAATCAGCTGTTGCCATAACTCTCTGCACACCTCAGAGCCCGCGGTAAGGGCACCTCGTGGGCAGAGCGATCCGAGCTGTTTCCCTGTGTCTGGACCCCTCCGGTGCCCATGGGCGAGCAGAGCCCTTCAACTCCAGCTGCCAGGGACTGTTCCAGGTACTAAACATAAGGGAAAACCTTCTTCGTGCAAACTTAATAATAATAATAAACGACCTACCACAATGCACACCACCAGCAGGATCCAGACCCTGCATAGAGCAGGCTGAATTGGTTGCACGTTCAATAAACCAGGCAAAAATAACTTCATATTTTATAAATTCTTTGAGCAGCAAAGCCCTAACAATTTTCCTTTAAAACATGGTCATTGCTGTAGAACTGCTCTGAAAACAATCCAGTCCTCTGGGTAACAGCCATCAAGGCATTGAGCAACATTCTCTCCTGATGTCAGCTTATTCCACATTATCGCTGGAAGCTCATTAATTTCTAGGCACTTTAATTTTTAGGTTGTGACTTGCTGTACCTTAATGAGTATTACATGTTATTCTGATGTCATTTGTCTCTTGTTTCTCCACAGTGAAAATGGGAGTCCAGCATAATAAATGAGAAAATGATGAAAACTTCATGTACTCTGTAATTATGATAAACAGTTTTCTGCAATGGAACAGCATCACCTCCACACAGAGCAGCACCAGTTCCGGGCACTCGGGGAACGTTTGTTCTCTGATTTCTGCGGGAAAAGTGGATGCCAGTGGAGAGGCCCTCCCTGCAGCTGAGTCCGTGGTGTGAGCGGGGGCTGCCCTGTGACAATGAGCCCCAGGGACAGGGACAGCCGGGCAGGCACAGTGAGCCCCAGGGACAGGGACAGCTGGGCAGGCACAGTGAGCCCCAGGGACAGGGACAGCCGGGCAGGGCACAGTGAGCCCCACGGGGCCCGTGGACAGCTGGGCAGTGGTGCTGTGTCTGCAGTCAGGAGCACGATCAGTCTGTGATCAGTACCACCAGGTACTGATCACATCACACTGCTCTTGGTCGGGGTCTAACTCGGGTCAAACCAACACCAGGACCGGTGCTGGTGCTGCCTGGCTGGGCTCAGCCACTCGGTGCCCCTGCCACGGGCAGTGACCATTCCTAAGGTGCCCCTGCTTACAGAAATGCATGAATGTGTTTGTGTCCCCCAAAATGGCAGTGACACAAAAGGTATCTTTTTCTTTTTGTGCTTTTCTGTTCATGCATCTGTTCCTGGGGAAGGAATCAATATCTATATGGTCACAAGTCAAGAGTGCGTTTTTGAAATTAATCCATTTTCAGACAAGTCTACAATGCGGAGCAAGGCAAGAAGCAGAAATGACTGTGTCCTCCTTCTGCACATCGCAGCCACACAAAGGGAGTGTTTGGCGGTTAAATACAGCCATTAGGAAAAGGAGTGGAACGGAGGCAGCCCTGCGAGGCAGAAGGCGGGCAGCAGCTGGGAGCGGATTGCTCAAGACACGGCACAGAAAAGCTCCCACAGAGCCCCGGGTACCCGGGCACTGCACTGCCAGAGGGGGTGAGCAGCTGCCCACCCCGCAGGGACGGCCGGAGCCCCCTCCCACGATCCAGCCACGACAGGCCAGGTGACACCTCCCGGGCCCACTTCACTCCCCGGGCCGAGACAGTGACAACACCTGTGCTGTTACACTGTTGTCACCTGAACTGCCACTGTGACAATACCTGTGCTGTCACAGTGTCAACACCTGAACTGTCACACTGTCATCACCTGTACTGTCACAGTGACAATACCTGTACTGTCACAGTGACAATACCTGTTCTGTCACAGTGTCAACACCTGTAGTGTCACAGTGACAATACCTGTGCTGTCACACTGTCATCACCTGTACTGTCACAGTGTCAACACCTGTACTGTCACAGTGACAATACCTGTTCTGTCACAGTGTCAACACCTGTAGTGTCACAGTGACAATACCTGTGCTGTCACACTGTCATCACCTGTGCTGTCACAGTGACAACACCTGAACTGCCACAGTGACAACACCTGTGTTATCACAGTCACATCACCTGTGCTATCCCAGTCACATCACCTGTGCTATCCCAGTCACATCACCTGTGCTATCCCAGTCACATCACCTGTGCTATCCCAGTCACATCACCTGTGCTATCCCAGTGACAACACCTGTGCTGTCACAGTGACAACACCTGAACTGCCACAGTGACAACACCTGTGTTATCACAGTCACATCACCTGTGCTGTCACAGTGACAACACCTGAACTGCCACAGTGACAACACCTGCGTGTCACCCCAGCTGGCAGCTCAGCTGAATCCCTTCCCAGCCTGGCACGCTGCCTCCAGCAGGCTCTGCCTGTTCTCCTTTAGAAATCCAGTAACTTTCTGCCCTGCTGATTCTGAAGGAATTCATCAGGCTGAAATCCCCACTCAGATGAGAGGTCACCTAATCATCTGACAGCATGTCCTGACTTAGCTTTGCTAGCCAGGGAGAGCAGAGTTTTCCTGGGCTCAAGCAAAGCCATTCTGGGCAGGATGCATGCAGCTGGTAAACAGTGGGGATCGCTCCACCTCGGCTGCACAAAGCCCTTGTTTCCTCCTGCATGTGCAGAGGTCACCCAAAGCGAAGGTACTCGTGGTCCCTGAGGGGTGTCACCGTCACGGCTGGTGACAAACCCACAGCTGACTCAGGGATCTGCCTTTGGGGCTGAACTGGGAGCACTGGGCTTCCTTCTTGAATTTCTGCTCCTTTGGCTTCTGCCCCTGTAAGACGAGACCGATGCCCTGTAATCCTCCACACACAGACACTCTCGACTGCGGCTCAGAGCTGGGGACATTTCAGTGTACAACCTGGATTTCACTCTTTTTGTTTTCAGAGCAGAGTCAAGGCTTAGAGTCAGCCAACACTACACACCCACATCAAACACCTTAATCCCACCCAGTTCTGAACCGTGGCCACTGCTCTAGTTTACAAAAATGCTTCTTTGCAGTGCTTGCACCTTGCCCACATATATTGATTTCTCCTCCAGCTTCTGCTGGGTATTCATCTCTCCCTGTTTTCCCCAATATCTACAGAACTGCCATTTGCCAGAAAGGCTGAAATTTGAAATGAGGAGCATTAACATTAAATTGCCCATGGCACCCAGAAGCATCAGCAGGCTCTGGGACTGCGTGGGGAAAGAAGCCTCTGCTGTGGGGGAAGCACGGCAGCAGCCTCGGGGAGCAGCCTCTGGAGATCTGCAGCCTCTGGAGCAGGAGGAACTAAGTCTTTCATCCTGAAGGACCAGAAGCAGTGAGAAGGCACTTAGCATGATGCAGACACAACTCAAGTTTTTTCGACAACTGATTTCATCTTGAACACTAAGTTTTACTTTGGAGACAGACTGCAAGGACAAGGACAGGCTGGACACTTGTATTCACTGGTTTCCTGAGCTTGTTCTTCCTTGCTCTTCTTGAGCAAAGAGTAAATCAGGTGAGAAGGGCTTTATTGCACCTGTGCACTGCTGAAAGGATAACCTCAATACTGACTTCTAACAAGGTTATCTCCTTTAGCCAAGCTCTCCTTGAATAGCTCAGCTCTTACACTGAGACATCATTCACTTTTCCCAGGGTTTTCATCCTTTAGAAAGTGGCTGGAGGGAGATCCCTGTCACCCAGCATCCCCAGGTTCCCTCTGCTTTGCTCTTGTACCAAGAAATGCAGGCAGAATCTTGCCAATCATCTATTTAAAAAAAATAAATAAATTTAAACTCTCAGCTGCTATCAGGAAAACTGTAAACAGGGATCCCTGTTCTGGACAGGGCCACAGCTGCACAGGACACAGCACTACTTCCCCTGGCATTCAAATGCATCTTTGTATCCATATTGTATTATGATGGTGCTGTTGGCAATTAAAATACAACCCTTCCTTGGTAATTAGCATCTGTGTAACACTGGTAATCAAAAAGTTCATAATAATTTGTTCTACAATTCTCACAAATATCAAGGATAAAATCAGCTAATCAAATTTTTTTAGGCACAGCCAAGAGAACAAAGCCTAAAGCTGCCTTGCAGGTGTATCTGCAGTGACACAATTCAGTGTCAGGGATTCACTCAGCACACGAGCCACGGGAACAGCTGGATGAAGCTCTGCTGGAAGCATCTCCCACAGGCACCCCAGGAGCAGCTGCCCCACACCAGCGGGCCCAGAAGGGGCAGGCAGCCCCTCAAGGATGCTGCTGGTGCCTCTAAGGGGCTCCCCCTCCACAATGCTGACCCAGAGCTTGGTGCCACGAGCACGAGAGAAGGAAACACTGAAGGCTGCCAGCACCTGCAGCCCCTCTCCATCCCCTCAGGGCTGGACCTGGGAGGGAGCTCTGGGCACAGCAGATCCTGTCACACCTACCCTTGGTGGGCAAGAGGTCCAGTAACACCCAGAGGGACCTGTGGCACCAAGTCCTGGCCCGGGGCTGCAGCTGCACACAACCTGCCCGTGACAGTGACGCTCAGTGAGGATACAGGAACATAACTGGCTGAGCCTGAACAAAAACTTCCTCTGAATCAATCAAACCCTTCACTGCTTGACTGCAGAGCTTATTTCAGCAGCACTTGGTCCTGGAACAGCTCTGACAGCAGTGTCTCTGGCACTGTTCTCTCAGCCATTGTCTCCAGCACACAAAGCCCGTTCGCAGGGCCAGGATATCTGCTGCCATCCCCACGGCCACCCCTCCATGTGACCCAGCCCAGGGACACCAGCGTGTGAGGGCTGCTGCCTGTGACAACAGCACCCCTCAGCCTCTCCATCCAGCTCACTGAGGCACGGACTCACAGAAGGGTTTGGGAGGGAAGGGACCCCAAATCCCACCCATTCCCCCCCTGCCATGGCAGGGACACCTTCCCCTGTCCCAGGTGCTCCAGCCCCAGTGTCCAGCCTGGCCTTGGGCACTGCCAGGGATCCAGGGGCAGCCCCAGCTGCTCTGGGCACCCTGTGCCAGGCCTGCCCACCCTGCCAGGGAACAATTCCCAATTCCCAATATCCCATTAAACCTCTAAAGTTGCAGTGGTAGCCAAACAAGTGGGACCCTCAGGAGCCATGCTCTAATTACGAGGTTATCAGCTCGACAAATCTGCCTTCACATCTTTAAGTGCTGATTTTGTTTCCATTTTTGGACACTTTGCCAGGTTTCACTCCTTAAGATATTTTTCATGGAGCCTTACAACTTTAGCTTTTCCCTGCTGAAAAGCTGTGCTTTTCCACAAGATTGATGGACTCGTTTGTCAGAACACCATAAATCATTAAAATCTCTTTTATGCAGCCCTGCTGTTTGCTGCAGCCAAGTTGTAACAGCAGCTGATGAAACTTTTATTCACAGCAAGCCTGTTGGTGTTTCCAGGTCGTGTCAACACTTCCATAAAAAATCTCTTTCTCAGTTGCTTATGCTAGAGCCAAAAAAGTCTTCTGACCCAAAATAACACCTGCTGTTCCCAACAGCACTTCAGCACTGTGTATCAGAGGATCACAGAATCCCAGACTGGTCTGGGCTGGAGGGGACATTAAAGATCATCCAGTTCCAGCCCCTTGCCATGGCAGGGACACCTTCCCCTGCTCCAAGCCCTGTCCAGCCTGGCCTTGGGCACTGCCAGGGATCCAGGGGCAGCCCCAGCTGCTCTGGGCAATCTCAGTGGCTTCAATCTGGAGTCCTAAGAATGTGCTCCTGTGCTTCTGTGCAGGTCCACAGCCCTCCCTGGGGCTCAGCAGACCCCTGTGGATCTGTATCCCCCTGGGTGTGCCCAGCACTCTGTGTGCAGGCAAAGGAAACCACGTGTGCAGGTGCAGCTGGAGTGCCTCAAAACATGGGCAAAGCTAAGCTTGTCCATGCTTTTTGATTTTTTTTTTTCCAGAATGAGCCTTCTTCTGTCTCACTCACACAAATGGGACAGCCAGCACACTGAAACTGTGTCAGGAAAAGCTCTCCTCATTGGTACCCTGCAAACAGGGCTGGGGCCTTCCAGCTGGTATCTATCAGGGACATTTCCTCATTTCCCTGCAAGAAATCATGGAAGGGGGCTGCAGAATCATATCTACAGGGTCTGAATCCTGTGACAATGCAATTTAAGGTGGTTCAGAGTAAGCATTTCCCTTTAATGCCAGGCTGAGAAAATAAGATCCCATCAGACATTAAGCAGATGTTTCTGTAATTGAGTTTGGATATGGGGGATTATTTGACTTGAAGCTCCAAAACACGTGTAGATTTCTTTTCCTCAGGAGAGACACTAATCCAAATAAACAAGGAGAAACTGAAGAAGTGACAGCAGAGAGCCCTAAAGAACAAACAGAAAAGAGAAGTGTTTTTCCTTGCTTGTACTTGTCCTGGTTCTCCACCTCTCCCCCTGCACACCAGCTGAGCGGCCCATCACCAGCCACACACCCCAAACCTGGTGTCTTCACTCAGGGTTCAAACATAAATGTAGACATTTGGGATCCCCCTTTGGCCACAGCCCTGAGCACTTGTCTGGTGGGGCACGGTGTGATTTGCTGACCTCCAGGCCATGGAGCAGCCCCTGGGGAGGCCCTGAAGGGGACAGGGGCTGTGCTGGCACCGTGCGGAGAGCAGGGAGGAGCACAGCCCAGGAGATGTGTTCTGGAGCTGTCACACTGCCTACAGAAAGGCTGTTAATCTACATTTCTGTCTGGCTTTAATCACATGCTCAGAGATCTCTGCTGGGCTTTTCTTTTTCAATAATTAAAGTAGAGTGATGAAAACTCAGACCAACCTGCAGAGATCCCCGAAGACACTGTGACCCATCTTTCTGCCTTTTGGGTGGATCCAAAGCTGGATCCACCATCTCCTCCAGCTCAGCAGCACTCCATAGATTTACACGAGCACCTGGACCCTGTGCACAACCACAGTTGTCTGAATAAATTGTGCAATGTCTTCCTGTGGGCGACACGCATTTTGAGCTATGTCTAGCATTGGAGCCATCTCTCCTTATGGCCGTGACTGCATTCTGTGATAGACTGGTTAAAGAGGCAGAATTATTTTTTTAGCTGCATATTTGACAGATATTGGGAACAGAAAGAAATCAAATTACTTCCAATGAAGATTGGAGGGCCTTATTTAATCTCTGAACGTAAATGGATGTTGAAGTTCCCTGCCCCTGAGGCAAGAACCCTCGCTGTGCTGTTTTGAAAAGCCTCATCACTCATCGTGACCCAGCCCTGACGGGCACTGGCATCGAGACCCAAGTGGCCCCAATGTCCTTGTTTGTGCTGCTGCCACCACCCGCCCCCAGGCACCAAAGCTTCCCTTCTGTGCTGAAGGAAAAAAACACAGATCTTTCCTTTCAGCCAAGGAAGAAGGGGATGCTCGTGTTCCGCAGTGCAAAACCCTCAGGAGGAATCAATGCCACTTGCAGCCAAATGCTTGATTTTCCCTTGGCAGAAGCTAGCTCCACTGAGCTGGTGTTCAGCACCAGGCTGCACAAGGGATCAGCCCTGGAAGGGCAGCCGTGGAGGCTGGGCAGATGGAGATCCCTGCCAGAGTGAGGGCACAGGGGCTGTGGTGGGCCTGGACACAAACCCCCTGCCCTCCTGGCTGCTCTCCGTCCCCGGCACTGCAGACACCCACCAGCCAAGCCCCAGCAGTCACTGCCTGGCCCCAAGGAGCCTCACAAGCCTCACCAGCCTTTCTGTCAAACCCACCCAACAGCACTGCATTACCTCGAGTTACCAAGATAAGGAAATGCGCTTTATATTCCTCCATGTTTCCAGGGATGGGGCTCCTCTGCCCAGGAGCACCCTGCAAATCTCAGAATCACAGAATCACAGGATGCCTTGGGCTGGGGGGACCCCAAATCCCACCCATTCCCCCCCTGCCATGGCAGGGACACCTTCCCCTGTCCCAGGTGCTCCAGCCCCAGTGTCCAGCCTGGCCTTGGCACTGCCAGGGATCCAGGGGCAGCCACAGCTGCTCTGACAACAATTTTCACTTGACAAGCCCAAAGATAGCAGCAGAGGCTAAAATTGAGTTCCAGAGCAGAGCAGAGCTGATGTGAGAGCCTGAGCACACAGCAGCCACCCAGAGCTCTGTGAGGGGCACACAGGGGGCACAGTCCTGCAGTCCGTGCAGCTCCTGCATCCCGGCAAACAGCACTGCTCCAGCTGGGTTGGTGTTGGGGGATCTTCTCTGTGGTTTGGTTTGACTGCACCACTTGCTGCACATGAACAGATGAGTATTTCATACTGCACTGCCCTTTGTTGAGAGGAATTTTTAGCACTTACTTTTAAAAACAATTTTTAGATCAAAAGTAATAATATGGCACAACAATCTTACTGCAACTCCTTGAGAAAACGACAGGAACAGAAGGAATCTCGATGAATTTTGGACATAAATAGTAAGTAAACGGGAGGTGAGGGTGGAAAGCAGAGACACAAAAGGCTTCTGTTCAACAATCATGGTTTCTTTCCATGCTCCTCTTTCTTTAAAAATTATCATGGACTTACACTCCGGAGTGTTTTCCAAAGGGAGGTAGAATCCCTGATCATACAGATAAAATACAGTCTATCCCAAATGTGATAGGTCAGTAAGAAGAAAAAAGTATTAAGAAAAAATAAGAAAAGTCAATTTGCAATTGTCAAAGTGATCCTGTACTCACAGTTTCATTTCAGAGAACAAAATGGCCAGTTGGTACAAAAATGGAAAGCACTAAATTTAGAATTTGTCGACATTTTCAATCCTGATATTTTCATTTTATGGAACTATTGAAACAGACGTGATTTTGCTATGCACATTACATAAATTATGATGTCCAGGCCTTTTCAGCCATGACCCTCGCTGGGTTGCACTGCGGGTCCCTCACCTCTCAGCCCAGGCTTGGCAACAGCATCATGGATGGGAAGAGCAGGAGGGAAGCAAGCCAGACCCACCAAAAACCACAGCCCGATACCCATGCTGCTCCCAAACCTGTTCTGTATTTCCGGGCCGTTTTCTCAGGAGCCCTTGCAGTGACAGCTGAGCAGCCCGACCTTCCGTGGCGCTGCTCCCGGGGCTGACAGCGGTGCTGAGCACACAGACACAGCACCAGCTGTGCCAGAGCAGCTGCCCGGGGCTTTCCCATGGCTGTCCCTTCTCCCAGTCACTCCAGGAGTGTGGCAGAGGCAGCGGCGTGGGGCAGCCCCAGCACAGCTCCCCGGGCAGGGCTGGGGTTCTGCCAGCAGGGCTCTCCAGGCCGTGGGGCAGCGCCTGCCTGCCCCGCTCCAAACACGGCCCCAAAAACACTGAGCCCACGCCGGGGGCTCCGTGCAAGGAGCTCCTCAGCTGGAGGAGACACCCAGCCCTCCACAGCAGCCTTCTGATCCTCCTCTAAAGGTCCATCCCACAACAGCTTCTCCCACATCCACCCCTCTCCACAGGCCACCAGCATCGTCCATGTGGGAAACAAGGCAAACGGCCACCTCAGAAGATGGGAACAGAGGGGATTTCAGAGAAGGGCTGCAGGAAAACTGGGAGGGGTAAAAGCAGCTGGTGTGCTGATCCCTGGAAGGACACTGCCGGGCAAGCCAGGCCCACACCGAGGCCCTGTCCCGTGGCAGTGCGGCACTGCCGCTGGCTCCGGGCGCCCAGCTCAGGCCGCGGGTCCCTCAACCAGCAACATCATGGCAAATCCCTCGTCACAACACTCCTTCTATTGTCAGTTGTGCGCCAGTTGCATCAGTTTCTGCTTCTATTTTTCATGCTCCATCTTTAATTCATTGCTGAGACACAGGAAATCCCAACGGCCTTGTAGTGGCTTGTGGGCAGCTCTGCCTTCACCACAGAAAAACCAGAGCAGAACTGTATCCAGCCTTTTGGAGCTGTGTCCATACAACTCCCACGAGATTCAGAGCAGCTTCTAAGCAGTGCACAGACACTTCAATAAGAATTAATGAACTTTAGACCCACAAGAAAAAATAAATCCTGTGAAGAAGAGGACAAAGTCACCTTCCACAGACTGCCCAGAGTAACAACAGGGTACACCCATAATGCTCTGGACAAACCCAGGCAGTATTTTCCTTAATAAACTCTATTTGCTGTATCATGCTGATGTACCCATAATTTCATAGGAACCGAGGACACTGCTTCCTATCATTTTTGACATTAAGTGGTTTGTAATTGGATTGTCCAACCATGACCATTAACACAACATCCCAAACTCACAAGCTGCAGCTTCCAAGGACCTGTAGATGACCTCAATGTCCAACACAGCTTCAATTTTATTGTTGCCAAAAGCTGCATCTGATGCTGGAACCTTCCATCTCTCAGTTCCATTTATGAGCTGGTGGGGGTGTGGGCTATGATGGCTTGTCAGAACAAAAACAAGATCCAAATGCTGGCCACATTTCAGCCGCTGAGAAAATTGTAATTATCATTAGTGACAAAGGATGGATTTTTTACTTTAAAAGTAAGAGGTTTTCATGTTGGCCACGTGAGAGCTGCAGTCTGGTGTGGCCGTGTGGGTCCTACTGAGGGCAGGAGGAGCCTCTGCCAGTGGCACACAGGGGAATGGGAGGTTCTCCCGAGGGCAGTGCCAACAGAACTTAGAATGTAAGCTAAAATTACGTTTCCAATCATTAATCTGATCAATGCCAAAACACTCTGCTCTCTGTCCTTACAGGTGGGTGAATCTTTACAGAATTCTGTGATGTACTTTGGCTGTAGAAGTCTCATGGAATTACACAATCCTTTCGGCTGAGTTGAAAAAAGACCTCCAAGATCGAGGTCCAATCTTTGACCAAACACCACCCTGCCAACCAGAGCAGAGCACTGAATGGCACATCCTGTCATTCCTTGAACACCACAGGCAGGGGAGGGCACTCCACCACCTCCCGGGGAGCCTATCCCAATGTTTCTCCAAAGCCAGGTCACCCTGACCCAGCTCCATCCTCCCCTGCTTCCTCTGCAGCTCCTCCTCCTCCTCCTCCTGTAATGCTTGCAGCTCTCTGTTGCTCACCCCTCTGCAAGGCTGGCCCTGCTGACAAAGGCTCAGGGCTGGATTCAGGCACATCTGCCACTCAACAGGCAGCATATCTTGGTCCATGAAGAGGTTTCCTTAATCAAAGACCTCAAAAGGAGATCTCTTTGGGTTCAGGAGGGGAGGGGGAGCGGGGAGGGCGTGGGTGGATTTTGTTGCAGAACCTAATGCTGAAAAAACTCTCATCTAGGAGCCGGGAAGAACCTGAGCAGCCAGCTGCTGTCGAGGCTCGGCACACGCACAGGAATTCACAGAGACCCTCGTGCTGGCACGGTGCACACAGGAATTCACAGAGACCCTCGTGCTGGCACGGTGCACACAGGAATTCACAGAGACCCTCGTGCTGGCACAAGGCACAGCGAGCTCTCTCCCTGTGGTCCAGCTGTGGGCACGCTCCTGCTCCCAGCCTGAGCCAAGCCGCTGCTGAGGCTGCAGCCACCACAGGGCATCGGCCACCCGTGCCACAGGCCAGCCCCCGTGGGGACATCAACCAGCTGGTCCCAGCTGTCCTGAGCCACTGCCGCGCTCCAGCACCGCTGCCAGCAGTGCCAGCCCCCGGGAGACCTGGGAGTGGCCCAGGGCCACCAGGGCGAGTTCGGGTGCAGGACGAGGCTTCTGCCCTCTGCTCTCTTACACCTCTTTCCTGTCCACAGGCCCCTGGCTGCTGGAGTGAGGGTCCGTTCCACCTCCCAACCCACCCACACTCCCACACCAGTGTGATTCACCCACAGGGAATGATGGGGGCTCAAAACAACCCCAGGCAGCTTCTAATGCAAATGTTAATAAGGCACCAAGTGTATAATAATAACAAAGGTGGGCAGCTTGCTTGATAAATCATGGTCTTTAGAAGTCTGATCTTTCAGAAACCCCAAACAGGTCCCCAGTGGGGAAGTGCAGGATAATCCCCAGCCCCTTCCAGCTGAGCTCACTGCTCACCCAGTCACTCCAGACCCTTCGGTGGCACTTCCCACTCTGTAATTTTCTGCTGCTGCCCCCACAGCCTGAGATCCAGACAGTGAGGAGGTGCTGGACCCCACCACCACTGCACCTTTCATGCTCTACCATTCTCTCCCGTGGCTTTTACCGATGACACTCTCACAGCTTAGCAACATCCAGGAAAGAAGATAAATCACTTGCTACTGCTGGGGAGATGGCATCAGAGGGAGGATCCCCCTGTGTGTGCTCTGTGCTTTCTCACCCCCTGCTCCTGGTCCCTGTCCCCAGCCAGGCAGCTGCTCCTGTGCTGGATGCCATGGTGGAACATGCTGTGAAATCAGACAATCCCACAATCATGGAATATCCTGAGCTGGAAAAGACCCACAAGGAGTCCAGCTCCTGTCCCTGCCAGGACCCACCCTGGGATCCCTGGGAGCAGGGTCCAAATGCTCCTGGAGCTGTGGCAGCCTCGAGGCTGTGCCCATTCCCTGGAGAGCCTGGGCAGTGCCAGCACCCTCTGGGGATGAACCTGTCCCCAGTGTCAATGTCCTTCATATCACCCCTGCTGCAGGTCCCCATCTCCTGCATCCTGCAGGACTCCCTGGGCAGCCTCGGGGGCCGGGCAGGATGGGACCTGAGCAGCACTGGATGGCCCCACACCAGCAGCTCTCCAGCACCCCAGCACCCCCAGACACCCCTCACGCTGTGCCTCTCCATAGCCAGGCTGCCCTCTGACAAAGCCAAGGCAGCCCTGGCTCCACAGCCTGCCAGTGACATGGTGTGTGCTCGAGTGACAGGAGCAGTGTCCAGCAGGGACAGCCTCTGTCCAGCCCTGCTGGTGGCTCCAGTAAACCCTCAGCCTCAGGTGAGATCAAGGACAATAAAGGAAAAATCAAGGGCAAAAAGTATGTGTGGCAGCTAAATACCAAGGGGTTAACTTTGCAGCCTTTCTTTAGGGGGACAAATCCAACATTTATAAAGCTGGAAAAAAAGAAAATGGATCAAGCTAGTGTTGATGTCAAAGAGGGATTCAGTTGAGAATAGACTTGAAGGGAATTTTATTTATGGTGCAGCTACTGGGTGGGCATCTGTGACCTTTAGAAAATGGATTAAAGCCTTTCTATACCCAGCTCCAGGCTGCATGAATTATTAAAGCAACAAAATCATGAAGTTGAAGAACTTGTGCAAAGCAACCCAGACACAGCCAGCCCTCCCTGGGAGGCTCACTGGAGCTGGGCACAGGGAGCAGGACCCCCAGCCCCTCTGGAGCAAACTGCAAGCCAGGCCCCCACAGGCTTCCACCCCAGGTATACTGGTTCCCTCTGAAGGTTCCATTTCCTGCTGCTGCTCCTTCCAGCCCCAGCCCTGGTTTAATCCCCTCTTTCCAATGGCACGCAAAAGCACAAATCCACGCTGAAAAACTTCAGACGTGCTCTTATTTCTTCTCAGCAGCGAAGTGTAAATGATGAATTCCCTCAGCCCCATCCAGCTCCTTATCCCTTGGAAAAGGCAGCTGGGGCTGGGCTGCAGCACCACGAGGGAAGCCCAGGTGGGAGGAGGAGGTCAGGAGCAAACAGCAGCTGCCTCACGGGGACTGAAGGCACAAGAGGCCACCTAAAACAGGCAGAGGTCCCGGTCC
Organism: Pyrgilauda ruficollis; assembly: GCF_017590135.1. NCBI lineage: Eukaryota > Metazoa > Chordata > Aves > Passeriformes > Passeridae > Pyrgilauda > Pyrgilauda ruficollis. The sequence continues at coordinate 452,030 of NW_024513654.1, read as the reverse complement.
TGCAATGCCGCCGCTGCCTTCAGAGATCTCTGACTCTCATGCTGGCTCTCGTGAAGCACAACGAGCCTCAGAGCATATTTCCCACAAAAACAGGGCCACAAACTGCACCCCATTCCAGAAACCCACTCCTGGCTGCTGCTCCTCAGGAAACGGCATCAGAGCAGCCAAAACCTGGGCAAATGCTGCTGGTGCCTGGAAAGGAGCCTGTGCTGCAGGAGGAACACTATGCTGATATTAAATCACTGAAAATCAAATAATTTCACCTCTACTATGTGTGGGAAATATTCCACACTTGTTAATTGGCATAAACATGGAATTGAACCTGACCTTCGTTTGATTCATTGTATCTTAGGGCTCATTAAACCCATCTCTAGAAAACAGAAATTGGCCATTTATTGAAGATATGCCAGAGCCACAGCTCTGGGGCTCTCAGGCTCTTCAAAAGGGATTTCTGAGTTCCTTTTCCCTTCCTTTCCTACGGTTCCCACACCGAGCATGTCACGGTCTGTCCTGAGAGGTGCACAAAGTGACCGTGGAAGGAAATGCTGTGCCCAAGGCCACCCCAGGCCATCCCTGTCCTGCCACCATGGGATCACACGGTGCCACAGCTCCCACAGGTCACTCGCACACCGAGGGTCTACTCGGGCACTGGCTCCTAAATATCTTCCTGAACGTGGCCAGAGAGTGGTTTAATCAAGCAAACCAACTAAGTCACTCCTAAATTTTTAGTAACACTTGCCAGGTAGGCAGTTTTATGTTTTCTGTAATTAAACGTGAGTTGTAAATGACTTGGTATACGCAAAAAGCTTTTCTCAGTGTCAGAGGAAATTCAGCATATTGACAAAGTCATCCAGAAAGATGACAGATGAATCATTTCAGCATTTTGTTGAACGTGTGTGTGCAGTTCTGATGCCTGATAGACTGCTACGTGCCAGACTTAACCTTTCTGCAACGCAGAGCACAGAGCGAGCAGCTGCAGGGAGCAGCCACAGGGAGCAGCTCTGCAGAGCCAACAGACTCCTGCCCTGGGACAAGAACTGGGTTTTCTCTGATTCATGTTCTGAGCAGAATTAATTCCAGCTGCTGCTCCTTAAAAGAATAAAACCTCCTTGTCTGGAAAGTTTACATGTGAAGTACGAATCTTCTATCAGCTCAAAACAAGCTGCTCTTTTTCACTGAGGTTTGGAGTTAGTGTTTGGCCTTTGATCGTGAGCTGAAGACACAAGATCTTGAGTGTTGCTGTTCTCACCAGGAGTGTCTGGGGAGACTTTCTTCAGCTGTTTGCCTTATCCTCACAGCACAAGGACTGAGCTGGTACTTAATCATTCGCCATCATTCAACAGAAGCCCAGAAATCTGACAGAGCTCTGCTGCACGCTTTCGCCTCTCCTTGCTCAAGGGATGTGGCTGCAAAGAGGGGTGAGTGTTTCAAACCACCCCCTCAAACTGTCACAGTGACTTGCACACTGCTGGCAATCCATTTCCATTACCCTGGAAGTCCCAGGCAGACCTTCATGGAAGCCCAGCAGGAATTCACGTGGGTGGGTTGTGCCAGAGCAGGGTAATCATCTCCTGGTGTTCATCAGGGAACTGAGGCTGTATGGGAACATCTCTAGAAAGAAGCACTGAGTGCTGGGGCTGAGTGTCCCCTGTCCTGCCTCTCGGAACAGCTGGACCCCCCATACAGACCATGGCTGATTTTGTGCTGCTACTGTTACGCAGCACCAAAACTGCTTAACACACATAAAGTATTCAAAAGGAGATTTTGGTAATTGGTAAAAATTTGGGTTCTTCTGACCAAACAAGTCTAAGATCTCCTGGGAAATTTCTGCTTTTGCAAAGTCTCCATCTTCCAGCCATCCAAGTCTAGCAGGGGCTGCTCCCCTGGCTGTGGCCCAGTGGAACAAGTCCTCATCAGGCTATACCACAGGGGGAGAAGGAAAAGGACAGTGGGGGTCATCTCCAGAGCCAGATCTGGATGTTCTCACCCTTGTGGCATCAGCTGTTGATCAGAGTGTGATGGGAGAAACCAGCCAAGATGACCTGACCGGAGGGAAACGCGAGCAGGTGCAGTTTGCCCAACCACTCAGCTGTCCTGTTTATGTCCCCAGTGCATGGGGACACTTGTGTCACCCGCTGAGCCAGGCTGGGCCCTTCCACAGCTTGGACACTGCACATTTCACACTGTTTCCATGGCTGTGTCTCCACTCAAAGCCCCAGTGCTGGCACATGGCCCCACCCCACGCAAGTCACCGGGCAGGTGACACGCCTGACCCAGCAGTGTCCGGGATCATCGCTGGCACCGCCGCTGCCAGCTCTCAGCCACCACGCACGGGTGGGTGAGGCTGCACAGGGGGCACCACTGCTGCTGGCTGGCAGCAGAACACGGTGACAGAAGGGCTGCAGAGCTCCCAGTGCAGCCCTGTGCTCGTGTGACATCCCATGGACACTGTGCTGGCACTGCCAGACCCGGGGGCAAACGCCAGAGTCACCCACACAGGGAATGGAAAAGGACTGACACTAGGAAACCAACAGTAACTGACTCCCAGAGATACACAGCTTTTTGATCATCACCTCCCACATCCTCCCACATGCTTGGCAAGAAAAGCCAGTTAAAAATAAACAACAAAACCTCCTCAGCATAACTGATTTCTGATTGGGAAAACAGCCCAGGACTTCACAGAACCCTCCTGACCTGTGTGCCAGCTCAATCAAGCACCAAGGAACCTTCCAGCACCTCAGCACCTTCCTGCCTCACTGCCCTCTGCCCTGCCAACCCAGACATCCCCACAGGAAACTGAAAACACAAAGAATGCTCACTGAAAAATGGTCACAATTGTGCTGGTAACTTACAACACATCTGTTGCACCAAGATGCCAAGAATTACAGCAAAGCCAAATGGCAACAAGGTATTTTCCTGAACATTTTTCCTGTATTGACTGAGAAGCCATCATTAAAAAAATACAAAAATAGCCAATTTCAGCCTCGTTACCATTCCAATAAACCACAAGTAAATAACAGCACACACCTGATAAACCATGCAAGACTGAGAGCTCAAGCCTACCTTGCCAAAGCTTCCCTTCCCAATGGCCCGGAGAATCTGGAAGTGGTCAAAGTTCACTACAAGGTAAAGAAAAAAGAATTTACATTTGTACATGCTTTACTACAAATAAGCTTGCATTTAAAAGAAGGCAGGGAGACAACTACAGAGCGTTGGCCAAGCTTTTATTAAAAGTTTTCCTCTGGGGAAGCTGCAGGACAGCAGATGCTTTCCTTTCAAGTCTCTTCATGAGCTGGCAGAGGGTTGGATGAGGTTACTAAATCAGTGGTTTAGCACAAAGTAAAATACAGCTTCGACCTGTGTGGATCCAGAGAGAGCTGCACAGAGCTCAGGGGCAAACTGAGAGTGTGGCAGAGTGGAGAGCGTGGTGAGATCTCCCCCACACTGTGCCCTGCCCACTGCCCACTGCCCACTGGCCCACTGACCCTGCCCCTGCCCCTCAAATACTGCCCAACAAACACTGCTCCTGCCCCACCAACACTGCCCCTGCCCCACAAACACTGCCCCTGCCCACTGCCCCCTGGGCTCAGCCAGCGCTGGGTGTGCTGCTGGTGCTGCCAAAGGACAGCATTAGAGGACAGGGACAGCCCTCCACTCCCTTCACGTGCAAACCCATCTGGAAGAGACCCATGATCCATAGTTTTTTCCAGAGCCAGCGTGAGGAGCAATGACAAGAGATGATCGTGCAGCTGTAACACTCAGCCACTGACTCCATCAGCTGCCGCTGCAAACAAAATTATTTTTATACCAAAGTACTGCTGTGATTTAATTTAATATCAGTTTTAAATAAAGAAGACAAGGTGAGGAGGAGCTTGCTGATGGACTGAGCCCACCTGCTCAGATACCGCTGTCAGCCCTTGACAGATGTACCATGAGACCCTCACCATGCAGGGGACCCTCAGCATTCCTTGCCAGATGTCTGGATGAAGAGAAATGCCTGGCATGGGCTTGGGGGTTTGCAGCATAAGATGGTCAATAATGAGCACTGAGCCTGTTGGCTGGCCACAGAGACCAGAATCACTCAGGAGGAGTGGGAACAAAGAATTCACTATAAATATTACGAGTCCCACTCCTAGATCTTAAATAAATGCACATCTGTCATCTCTGAGGATGAATCAAGAGCCCACGCATGCCCATGGAGTTCCTATTACCCTTTTGTGCTAGGCTTATATCCAAAATATTGTTATTGTCACTTTTATGGGACGTTTTCTGCAGGAGAGCTCAAAAAACTTTGCCAAATGAAACTGAGAACAGAATCGGGGCCAGCTCGTACTCCGTGTGTCCCTGCACTCCCGGCTCTGTCCCTCGGGGATGCTGAAGGGCAGAAGCACCAGGACTGCTCCACGTTTAGCTGGTTTCGTTGGTTTAGCTGACTGTGTGGTGACCTGTCAAAGGCTGCACTCCTTGATCTTGGATAAGGATCTTATTCCACCCTTAATGACTCTGTGATCTGCCGGAGATCTCTGCAGGAGATCCCACAACAGACCCCATGGGGACACCAGTGTCCCCACAGCCTTTTGACAGCCTCCCACGTCTCCAGGGGAAGGGCTCAGCTCCACGGGTGCTGTGTCACCTCCTCATCACCTCCCTCCTCTGTGGGCTTTTTGTTTCAGCAGTGATTTTATTGAGGATTTTCCTACTAGAGGGGCTGCAGTGAGCAATGCAAAACCACAGCTTCAGCTTCATAAATATTCTGTCTGAAATCTTCTGGCCGAAGCATTTGGAGCAATAGATCAAATGTTTTCCACGTGCAATCAAATCCACTGGCTGACCTCCTGTCACCAAGAGGATGCCCAGCTACAGGGAGCCCCTTGGAAGGGCAGCGTTTTCTTGACAATTAAACCACATGCAAGTGCTCAGGATCTGCCATCACTCCAGGAGGAGAGCTTTTGATAATTCTTTGTTATAATGTTTGGAATATTGTGTAAAAAGGCATTGCCACTGAGAAAACAAACCCCAAAGTGTCATTTCCATGTATCCATGACTACAAGTGATCTGGGAAGCCTGCTCAAGTCAGCAGGCAGGAAACAAACCTAGATATGAATATTCACCAGGCCCTTGAACCTATCAGAAGAGATGTCACTTTAATAAATTAATACAGAGTTCTGCTGATGGGAAGTTCAGATGATGCACTAACTGGTTTCCCAGTTCCAGTATTTTCTGCAAGATTCAGCAGGCAATCTGATAATCCTGTGTAAGTGAACGGTTCTATGATTACACAATCCCAATAAAGCAAAAGCAATCTCAGCATGTGAAGAAGAAAATCATAGTAGCAGTGTGTTGCTTTTAGCGCACAACACAGTGGATTAGTAAGAATGTTAACTTATCACTACAGAATACGTGATTGTCCCTAAAATAGAAATCCTGAACCTGCCGGGAACAACTGCGTATGCTCCAGAGGCTCCGCTCTCCTCGCTGGCAGGAGCAAGCTGTCATTCACGCACAGCCAGCAGAGCTGACTCTCTGGGGGTGACTGCTACGAGCCTGAGTCACAGACGCCAGCGGAGCTTTGGTGGCAGGAGCAGGAGGTGACAGCTGCTGCCTCTCCCAGCCCTGCTCAGCCGCTGCTCTGGCTCCTGCACGGCCCCGGCAGCCGCACTGAGGGGCAGAAACGGCCCTGCCTTGAGGAGGAACAGGCACTCACCACAGGGGGACAGGGACCTGGAAACCTGGGAGCTTCTGGAAGCATTTCTGCACTGGGAGGCTGCTCAAGCCTGGAGCAGGCTCCTGCAGACACGGTCATGACCCAAGCCTGTCCGGGCTCAGGAGACACTTGCACAATGCTCTTAATGGCACACTTTGGCTTTGGGCACTCCTAAAGCACCAAACTGAGGGACTAGATCAGCCTAGGTGAGTGGGACTAGTAGGTGCCACTGAACTGAAAATATTCTGTTCTGTCCCATCCCATCCCACCCCATCCCATCCCATCCCATCCCATCCCAGACCCACCTGCAATGTGCCAACAGGTGGAGCTGACTTGCCCACCACACCCAGCCCATGCCCTCTGTGTGTGCCATGCCCCAGGGGTGCTCCCTCAGCTCCTCACTGTTCCACCGACTCCTCCAGCAGCTCCTCATCAACGCGGCACCTCCCCAGGGGAGGGGAACCACGGGACAGGAGACGCTGGCATTTGCCATGTGCTGCTTCCCGGCTCTCCCTGGCACCGAGTGACAAACCATGAATCACAAATAAAGATAAATACCATAGCCTGGCTTTGCTGCGGCTCTGCTCCCCAGTTCCAGGAATGCGTGACAAGCGGGACAGCGGGGATGGCAGGGATGGCAGGGATGGCGGGGATGGCAGGGATGGCAGGGATGGCAGGGATGTCAGGGATGGTGGGGATGGCAGGGATGGCAGGGTTGGCAGGGATGGCAGGGATGGCAGGGCTCCATGTGCCCACAGGACCTCCCCAAACCTCACGCAGCCCAGCCCTGCCCACTGCACAACAGAGTGCCAGGTGCTGCTCTGACATCCCTGCAATTAAGATCTCATTATAATCACAAGATGTACTGTGGGATAAAGCAGGCTGGATAACAGCTTCCACTTGCCAGTGAAACAGAGAGAATGAGGAGTACGCTTCCCAGCAAAAATTCATTATACAGAAGGAGGAGGGATAAAAAAAAAAAAGAAAAAAAAAAGAAGAAGGTTTTGTCTTCACTATTTTAAAATTATTAATGTTTTCATTATTTTTTGCTGTTTATTCTGCATTTATTTGCAAGATACCTGAAAGTAACACTTCAGAGCCACAGTGGACTCCCAGCGAGAGTCCAACATCAGGACCTGGCATTAATCTCCAGCAGCAGGAGAACAATATCGTAGGATGCAGTTAGTAAACCTGGTCTACAACACCCTCAGATGTGGGGAAGCCAGCAAAATAAATCACGTGTTAAGGTTCAAGTCAACCTTTCACTGTTCAGCTGCATGTTTTCCAGCGTGATTAATATCAACAGGGACATTTAACTCTTCAATGCAATTATTTTTTAAGTCTTGTAACAGCAAATGTTACAAGACTTGAAGTGTGTAACAAAGACAGGGAAGTGTGACATGATCCACTTTCTATCAATGTATTTGTAGACACTGACATAATTATTAGCATTTCTCTACCCACTGTCTTTCTCCAGTGTAGCTTAGAAGAAGCACCCCAGTAACCGATGTAGAAACATTAAATTGTGGCCACAGAAACCACAAGTTTGCTGCCACAAAATGCGTTGAGTTTCATCTGGCAGGAAGGAGAGTTCCAGCTTTGCTGCAAAGCCATACACACGGGGTGACACGGGAGGTGAGGCCACCCCAGGCAGGGACAGAGCGGGCATCAGGACACGGGCACGGCAAGAGGACAGGACAGGAACCCAGCAGGATGAAGAGATGGGGGCATTTGGGACAGCTCTGGAGCCACGGGGGGCTGAAGAGACGGAGGGAATGGGGGCACCTGGGCAGGGGACAGGCACAGAAGGGAAGGGAGCAGAGCCCACACGGGAAGGGGCAGCACCATGGCAGACAGAGAGCATCCCCAAGGATGGGATGAGCTGCTGGGAACAGCAGGGAGAGGGGCAGGACAAGGGAGGGATGGGAGGACTCGGTTTAAAAAGCTTTCACAGCGGAGGATCAGCCTGGGAGAACTGGGAAGGTGGGGAAGATCAAAGGTGAGATTTGTGTTCGAATGCAGAGGTATTGATGGACAGAGGGAGCAAAGGGCTTTGGGGAGAGGTGTCAGCAGTCCCTCCCCAGGCTGAAACCCTTGGAACACAAGGCATCCCATTTGCTCCAGCCAGAGAGCCCATGCAGTGCAGGAAACCACTGCTTTCCCTGTTGTCCCTGGACAAAGCACGAGCAGCATGTTTGGTCTCCAGAATCTCGGGCCAATCTGTTTTGCCTATTCATAGCCACAGAGAAGATTACACAGGTGAGGAAAATGGAAATACAGTGTAATATGGTTGTCAGGAACCTCAAGTGAGCATTCACTACCTAGGAATCCAGGGAATGCTAGTAGATAATGGAAGAAATTAAAGATACAATGCCAGCCCAGTGCTGTAAATGAGCCCCTTTAGGAACCACAGACTCTAACCTACAATTATGAAGCAACTCTAAAGTCTGTAAAAACAGAGACTTTTTGTATAATTAAAAATGAGTCCCTGCAACTCCGTAAGGAATCAAATGCACCATGCAAAGCAACTGCTAAGTCAGTTTAAGAAGACTGGGTAATGGATATGCAATACAAAAATGTTTGCATTGGCCAGAAACCATTCCTAACCAACAAAAAAATACCCTTTGCATTGGCCAGGAGCCCTTCCACAGAGTGTGAGCACGTTGCATTCATCTGATCACCACCAGCGAGCTCAGGAGGCACTGGAGATGGAGAAGGAAACCCAGCACCTCATCCCTTGTGCTCCGTGTGCTTGACCAGGGCTATTTCTGTTAGAAAAACACGTGTTACTGCACAACAGCAACCCAGGGAGGCCAGCAGGGCACTCATTACCCAGCTGAGCCCTGGCTGCTGCAGATTAACGAGCACTAAATGAGCTCACAGCGGTCCCAAAAGCACGGGAGATGCAGTCACACGCACAGGCAGGGTGAGCAGGGCTGCCCCAAGCAATCAGGGCTCAGGTCAGCATGTTGTGGGGCTGGCTGCAGGGCAGCTCCAGAGCCCTCAGCCACCCAGAGAGAGTGCCCAGAGCCCCAAGGCCAGCACCAAGGACGGGTCTGTTTCCCCGTGCCGCCACGTGTCTGGCTGGTGTTTCCACAAGGGCACTGCCCCTCGGCAAAACTGCCTGGCAAATGATCCATGGCACAGGGTACCTGTGCTTAAACAGCGTCCCGGGAAATCAGAGCGGAGCTGCGGGAAAAGCAAAGGTCACCCCGGCATCCACCCTGCCCATAAACACCCCAGGTACCCTGCGGGCCAGGGCTCACCTTCCCTGCCACAGCGAGGGCCAGTGCTGGGCTGGCAGGGGACAGGGACAGCCACCACCAACGCTGCTGCCCAGGAGAGCTGCAGGAGCTGGTGCAGAGCACCAGCAGCCCCTGCTCACCTGCACACACCTTCCTTCTGCTGCTAACAGGAGCAGCCCCTGCTCACCTGCACACACCTTCCTTCTGCTCCCAGGAGCAGCCCCTGCTCACCTGCACACACCTTCCTTCTGCTGCTAACAGGAGCAGCCCCTGCTCACCTGCACACACCTTCCTTCTGCTCCCAGGAGCAGCCCCTGCTCACCTGCACACACCTTCCTTCTGCTCCCAGGAGCAGCCCCTGCTCACCTGCACACACCTTCCTTCTGCAGCTCCCAGGAGCAGCCCCTGCTCACCTGCACACACCTTCCTTCTGCTGCTAACAGGAGCAGCCCCTGCACACCTGCACACACCTTCCTTCTGCTGCTAACAGGAGCAGCCCCTGCACACCTGGACACATGTTCCTTCTCCTTCTCCCAGAAGCAGCCCCTGCTCACCTGCACACACCTTCCTTCTGCTCCCAGGAGCAGCCCCTGCACACCTGGACACATGCTCCTTCTCCTGCTAACAGGAGCAGCCACTGCTGGCATCCTGGGCCACAGCCAGCAGAGATGTGGGATGGAAAACTTCCTCTGCAGCTGGAATAAACCCTCCCTGGCAAACAGGCAAACCCTTTGGCACGCTGAGTGTGGAGCACAGCAGAGCTGAAGCCGTCTGAGCGCAGAGCCGTGGGTCTGGGCTGGAGGAGCTGCCCTGGAGCCCCGGCAGCAGCCACAGGGGCCCAGCTCCTTGGCTGTGCTGCTGTGCCAGAGCCCAGGCTGTCCCTGTCCCCAGACACCCTGCAGGCAGTGCCACAGCAGCACCCACGGCCAGCAGTCACAGCAGCTCCTGCCCCACAGCAGCAGTCCCAGCACTGCCCTTCTTGGGCTGTTGCTTTTTTCCTTATTTCTACCAATAAGAAAATTTTATTTCAAGGAACTATAATTGATTTATGGAAAAAAAAATTAGAAAGCCTTTACAGCACATGTTTTTAGTAGCATAATGTTAGCAATAAACAGCTGCTGGATGTTACTTAATGTTTCTGCAGCATATGTTAGGAATGATAAATGGCTGAGTTCTGGTGCCTCATGAAAGACTGAGGCTGCACCATGTTCAGGGTTTGGCTGGGACTGCTAAAATCCCCAAAGTGAACAGAAGCACCTTTGTAAAGCTACATTACAATTAATTTTAGACAAATTAATTCCAACCAGGTTTGTAAAGTTGGCTGGAACAGGACACTGAATTAATTGCCTCCATTCATTTGTTTACAACGTGCACAATTGTCTCTTCTGGAGTGTTTTCAATACTGGCCATGCCAGCACTTTTTAGCACAATAAAGACTCTTTTGCAGTTTTATTTTAAAAGGTATAAAAGGAATAAAGAGTTACATAAAATTAAGTGATTGAGCTCAAATGAAGTTTTCATTTCTCCTATGAAAAACTCTGAATTTCAGGTGACATATCCAAACTGGGTATTATTCATGGCTTCTGTAGAGTACTACTCTCAGCTCCTCACCCAGCTCCACATCCTGACCATGCAGGCAGAGACTCCCCAGCCCTGGCCAGCACTCCCCACAGACCACAGGGAACACACTTTGCTTTGGGGGAAAACTCATTAAAAAAAAAAAAAAATCTTAATCATAGAATCACATAATCATTAAGGCTGGAAAAGACCTTTGAGTTCCCCCAGCACCACCACGGTCACCAATAAACGTCAGCTGCCACACCCACTCGATTTTGAACATTCCAGGGATGGGGACTTCACCACTGCTCTGGGCAGCTGTGGTAACAACCCTTTCCATGGTTAATTTTTCCCAAAAGAGTTCTCCAGCCCCTTCCCAGCTCTGTTCCCTTCTCTGCACACTCCAGGCCCTCAATGCCAAATACAAGGCTGAGAACAAAGTTCGGGGTGTCTTTGCCATTTCCATTCAAAACTAAAAGCTGACAACCAGCTTTGCTCAGCACAACAGGAGGTTTGGGGTTCATCAGCCTGGGCTCACCCCCGTACCTGGGAAAACATCCATGATTTTATGCAGGTTCTGCACGTTCTGGCTCTTCTGTGTCCAGGTTTGCTGAGCAAGCCCAGCTTAAATACAATTAAGGAACTCTCACAGGGATGTAGAAGCCTTTAGTAATCAGAAATAAAATCCAGCCAGCAGACATACACTGCTTCCAGGAAGAAACTCATCACTACTATTCTAAGCCAGCTCAGTCCTCCCAGTTCCATGAGATGATAGCTACTAACATCTGATGAAGCAGAAGTCCACAGGGGACCCTTGCGATGAAGCAGAAAGCTTGAGGAAGAAGAAATGAAGAAAATATTGTTGAAATCTGTAATAAGATTCAGAACGTGGAAGCTCAAGAAGCATTTCCAATATTAAATTAAAAGACGTGGCAGAGATGGATCATAGAGTCACAGCATCCCAGAGTCACAGCATCCCAGACTGGACTGGGTAAGAAGGGACCCCAAATCCCAGCCAGAGCCACCCCTGCCATGGCAGGGACACCTTCCCCTGTCCCAGGTGCTCCAGCCCCAGTGTCCAGCCTGGATCCTGCCAGGGATCCAGGGGCAGCCACAGCTGCTCTGGGCACTCTGGGCCAGGGCCTGCCCACCCTGCCAGGGAAGAAATCCTCTGGTACATCCAAACCGAATTTAACCTCTGTCAGTTTAATCTTTTAAAATCAAAGAAAGTAATTTAATTAGAAATCTCTTTGAGGCAGGATTTTTCCCCCTTTGTGGGATGTGTGTGTAGCCTCATGGGATCCCAGTTCAACAGCTCATGTCCTTAAATTTAACTCCAATCAATGTTTTTTAGCAACAGAGGGTTTATGTTACCGCAGCCCTCTCAGAGCAGTCCTCCCTTAAGTACAAGTGCACCCTTATATGAAGTGATCAGCCCAGAACACACAAAGGGTGGAAACTGAAGATGCCCAAGTCCTCAGCACTCCCCTCCTGGCCCAGGCTCTGCAGAGGCTGCATTGAACCCTCAACTCATTCCTCCACCCCAGCTATCCTCATCAGACCCGTCATTCATAAAATATGGATACTGCAGCACTCCTCAGCCTCCACACTGGAGCAGGAAACCTGCCCTGCACCCTCGAGCTGCAGCTGAACTGTAAAATATTTAAGACCATTCAGAGATGCTGGATGAATTCTGGAGGCGGGACACCAGCAGGGCTGGCAGCTGAGCTTATGCAAACGCAAATTTAGGTGGAAGGAGGATGTGTCTGAAGACCTGCTGGAGAGCTGGTGCCTCTGGATTCCCATCCCGAGGACACCACCAGTGCCGTTCTCCTGCCGACACGCCAGAGGCCCTGCAGCCAGCAGGAGCAGAGCCAGCTGCTCTTATGGCAGCCTGGCCAACAGCCATTGTCCTGTTTGGCTTTGCCTTTGGCAGCCGCTCCAGGATGTGGGATGGAATCCCCAAGAGGAAGGGAAGGATCAGCATCCCACAGCCTGTGCTGCAGGGCCAAAAGCGATGACGGGCACCTGCCAGCCCACGTGGTTCACCTTACCCTGGGCACACATGGCAGGAGCTCTGCCGGGCTCTCTTCTAAACACAAGCAGGAAAACAACTGATGGCAGGTTTTACTGCTCTGTGGGGAAGCAATTCCACCAGCCAAAATCCATTGCCTTGGCTGAAATTTCCAGAAGGCACAGCACTGGAAAGCAGCTGTGCAGGAGCCTCTGGCTGCTGAGCCACTGAGCTCCATCCCTGCATCCATCCCTGCATCCATCCCTGCATCCATCCCTACATCCATCCCTACATCCATCCCTCATCCATCCATCCCTCCATCCATCCATCCATCCATCCATCCATCCATCCATCCATCCATCCATCCATCCATCCATCCATCCATCCATCCATCCATCCATCCATCCATCCATCCATCCATCCATCATCCATCATCAATCCATCATCCATCCCTGCATCCATCCATCATCCATCATCCATCCATCCATCCCTCCGTCCCACCATCCCTCCATTCTCTGCTTTAGTGTTTGCTGTCAGGTTTAATTCTGTCTGTGCCAATAAAACACACACTGCCTGGGTGAGGGGCAGATTGAGCTGTGCTGTTCTGGTACAATTTTAAAGCATTAACCACAGTTCAGTTCTGTCTAATGCAAAAACAGATTTTTTTAACATGTACGGCATGGTAATAGTTCCACTAAGCGTCCCCAACTTGCAGTGTAATAAATACAGGGATTATATCAGAAATAAACCTGCTTATTTCCATGAGCTTGGCTCACCCTGTGGTCCTGACTGTACAAGGGAAAGCATTAAACAAGAAGTTAATTCTTTAAATCATTTCAATTCACAGTTTAAAGAAAAGTTGTTCCATGAGAAAGCCCCCTCTGAGGGTCTGACACACCAACTGCTCCCCACCCTCAGGTTTTCAGTCCACCTGCGCCCTGAGGATGACAGAAGCCTAAATCTTGGCCCCTCTCCCAGTAGGAGCCTTGGAGTGAATTCACAGAACCAAAAGGATGCAAAGGGTTTGTGCTGCCATCCTGCCCAGGAGCGTGTCTCACTCCACCTTCCATGCTCCAGCCTCTCCTCTATGTTAATCACTTCAAAGTTGCTAAATTATTCACTGCTCAGAAAATACATTTTCATTTCTTAGAGCTGGCAGCCAAGAATGACTTACAGAAATAGGTCATGCTCATCCCATAGAAGAATTACCATACACTTCATGCGCTCCCCTCCCCAGTTTCCATTTTTAAGCTCTGCTCCACGTGAGGATGGGCCAAATTTAAACAGTCTGCATTTTTCATGCTGCTCCCACTGTCTCCACCATGTGCCCTGACTTTCCATTTTTAATAAACTGTACCCAGCAAAAATATTAACAGACCAACTTCTGTCGGGTGTTCCTGTACACCCGAGCAAAGCTTTAATGGTAACTGCAAAGGAAATAACTCCAGTTTTCCAATGCCACGGCCTTGGCTTGGGAAAACTCCATCCTGCCTGGAGCCCAGCCAGGATGCTGCCAGCCAGTGCCCTTGGCCAAGCAGGGTTTGCACCTGCCTTGAAAGAGGGAGCAGGTTGTAGTTTTCCTTCTTTTCATTTTTGCTACTTAAATATCTCCAAAATAAACAGATTTTAATGTGACATATAAAAAAAAAAAAAAAAAAAAAAAAAAAAAAAAAAAGAAAACAACTTCTTGCTGGCACATTTAACTTTCTGGTTTTACACATCCCCAAACAAAACACAATTGGCTGAGGCCTGTTCTCAGCAAGCTGTCAGCCAGGATATGCCCAGGCTGCTGCGGGCTGTTGGGTCCACAGGAATTTCTCCTCACTGGGAACACAGAACAAGGGCCCAGTTCAGGCTTTGTGCTCCCATTGTGCTTTGCCAGGCAGTGCCAGTGCTGGATTACCTGGAGACCACACTGGTGCCTGCAGCCTCCAGGGATTCAGCCCAGGGGACACAAATGGCACATGAAACCAAAGTACAAAGCAGGAGACTTTAAATAGATTAATCAAAGACTCACAGACTGGTTTCTCTTGGAAGGGACCTTAAAGCTCATCCAGTTCCAATCCCCTGCCATAAGCACGGACACCTTCCACTAGAAGAGGTTGCTCCAAGCCTCATCCAGCCTGGCCTTGGATATTTCCAGGGTTGGGAATGTTCAATACCATCACTAGAACTGACAAGACAGAGGAAAATCAAGACTAAGCCCATCCTGAAGCAGGGGAGGGAGGGAAACGGAGTGTGGCAGGTGCAAGGGAGGATGGAGAGGACCACAGCACCTCAACAATGTCACCAAGGACACGGAGAGCCACCAGCCCCGTGCTCTACAGCTGGTGCCATCTCCGATCCAGAGTGAATTGCACTGCCTGTCTCCCTGTGCTGCTCGCTGAACAGCTCATTCTGCAGTGCCAAGTGTCCCCGAGCTGTGCCACCCGTGGGACCAACACAGGGGCTCTTGTTGCCCACAGGAACTCTGCAAAGGCAGCGGAGCAGAATCATCTCCAGGCTGGAGAGGCTGCAGCTCATGGGGCAGCACCTGCAGCTCCCCAGGAAAGAGAAGGCAAAAACAATGAGAGTCCTCTGTGCACAAAGGCAGAGCTTGGGGATGTTTTGCACCCGTAGAATCCTCAGGAGACTCTTTTGAGTGACTTTAATGAGACACAGATTCTCCCAGCAAGGCTCTGGAAGTGCCATCCCATCGCAGCAGCTGGGTGCTCAGGCTGGTTTGGCACAGGGACGTGCCCTAAGGCAGCCCCAGTGACAGCCCAGCACCTTCCAGCAGGGTGCCAGCCCTGCAGCGCCCAGCCCCTGGCAGAGGCCAGTCCCTGCAGCCTGGCTGTGCTCCGGGATGCTGTTTGTTTGTGATTCATGCCACCACAGAGGGGTGCTGATCACAGAGCACAGCTGCCCTGCCATATGCAGTGGATTAATTACTGTATCATTTGTTCCCATGGCAGGTCAAAGAGATCATTACCAACTCAGGAACAGAGTGCTAATAATAGTATTGCTCCCAACCACATTCCAGCATTCAGCTTGTTCCGATTGTTGGGCTCAATAACAGCTTACACTAATTCCCACCAACTTTGAACACACGTGTATTGAGAAGTTCACACTCAAACAGCACACATTCTAATTCACAGCAGGATTAACTCTTCATGCTTTAAACTTAATTACATGCAGTCAGGTGGCTCTTGATGTTCCTTCCTCCTTAGCTAAACCCAACGACACACATTTAATGATTCCTGTGTACATTCACTGATGGAGCTAATTAGGACTCCTGGGGGGCCAAGTGCAACTTTTCCAGTGTTGTCTAAACTGAAAACAAAATGTTCCAGAAGCCACGCTGTGCACCCAGGCTCTGCGACACAACTCGCTCCTGTGAGTCTGCAAAACCCGGCAATGTTTGCTGGGAGAAAGGAAAAAAGCTCAGAAAAGTGCTGCCCGCAGAATCATAGAATTGTTTGGGTTGGAAAAGTCCCCTGAGACCATCAAGTCCAATTGCACCTCCAGCAGTGCCAAGGCCACCACCAACCCATGACCCCAAGTGCCACATCCACACGGCTTTCAAATCCCTCTGGGGATGGGGACTCCAGCGCTGCCCTGAGCAGGGCTGGGCAGCCCTTTCCATGGAGGAATTTCCCTGATACCCAATATAAAGTCTCCCTACAGGTGTTAACAGCCCACGCAGTATTTCTGCGGGCACTCCCAGACCTTGTGAGACCCTTCTGCCCGGGCAGCAGAGGCAGGAGCGCAGGCACAGCAGCACTCCGGGGTGGCTCTGAGCACGCGTGCCCGTGCCCCGAGGTGTGTCCCAGCCAGGCAGTGGGCACACAGCGGGCATGGCCCGGCAGGCAGCACTGCACAGCACACTGCTCCTGGAAGCTCAGCAGACTCCTCTGGCATGGACCGACGGCCCACGGGAGCAAACATCTGCAAGGCTGAAGCCACTGAGAAAAGCAAGGCAGGATCTGCGTGTGCCCAAGAGCTGCTGGAGCTCTCTGTTAAACACTGGGCTCTGTGACCACAGTACCAGCAGTGCCTGTTTGGAACAGCCTCGGGGAACCCTGCTCTGAGAAACTGCTCAGCTGCCTCATGAGTCTGCAAAAAGAAATACTTCAAACCATTACACTGCTATCAAGATACTGCTGATTAAAGGATGACTCCAAACTCAGGGGACCGCGCCAGCAGCTGTGCACCCCTCTGGAACCCAGCCACAGCCCCAGCTCCTGTGCACGGGCAGAAAAGCAGCAACAGACTCCTGTGCTGCTCCTCAGCCAGCCCATGGATCACCCTGTCCATGTCCAGCTGGGACCATGGCCATGTGAGGGAGGAGATGCCCGGGGTCACCGTGCCCAGGTCCAGTGGAACATGGCCATGTGAGGGAGGACATGCCCAGGATCACCGTGCCCAGGTCTCGGGATCACCGTGCCCAGGTCCAGGTGGAACATGGCCATGTGAGGGAGGAGATGCCCGGGATCACCGTGCCCAGGTGCGGGCAGGAGTGCTGCCCGGGGAGAGGAGCCGTCCCACGGCAGAGCCCAGTGCCCGGTGGGGGCACAGTGGGAACCTGTCAGAAAGCCACCAGGACCCTCCTCCCAGCTCCTGGAGACGGAGGCCACGGGAAGCCAAGTGGAGCTGCACGGGAAAAGCCCAGGATCAGCGTGACGGTGACAGACGAGCAGACGGTGTCACCTGGCGCTGAGGGCTCGCGGTCCATGTCACCGCGATCTGTCCTCCCGGTGATGCGGCTGCTGATGTGCTGGATTCACAGCAGCCCCCCTCTGCTGTGACGGTGTCGCTGTGCAGCCGCTGCACACCCAAACCTGCACGCTGGAATGGCAGATTTTCACAGAAGCAGGGCAGCCCTCACAGCTGGGGGCTCGGGGCTGTGCCGGGGCTGGCACCCTGCTCCTGGCACACACTGTCCACCCTCGCTCTCAGCAAACCAGAGCGGTTAAACACAACCCCGCTGGCAGCCCGCACGTTCTCTTATGGCCCAGCAGCCTCTCCAGCCTGGCCACAGGGCAGGAGCCCCGTCTGCCTGCCAGCAGAGTGCACAGTGAAGCCACACCATCAATCAACCCCAAAACAGGAAAAACCTCAAACCCGGCATCCAACTGATGCCAAAAGCACACAAGTAAATAGACAAGGGAATGAACTCCTATGAAACACCATAAATACAACTCTGAAATCCCAAAATAAGCCAATGAAGCCCTGTCTTTGCTCAAACTAGTGCAATTACCCCCAAAGGAAACAGAAGGGAGGAGACATTCTCAACAGGCAGGTGGGGACAGCACTGGGGGCCATGCCACCCTCTCACCTGCCTGTGACACTGCCCAGATCCCTCCCCCATCTCCTCACACCCCGTCTGCTTTCCCTACAGCTGGGTCACATCTTTTGTCACGCATCTCACTGTGAACAGCAGTGAGAAACATCAAATTCAACAAATTCCTGATAAACCATAGAATCAATTGAATGAAATCAAAACCTTTCCCTTCTCTCAGCCTCTGTTTTCACACTTGACATCTCGAGCATTTTCCAGTTAGATTTAATGAAGAGAAAGTGTTCTCTTTTTTATTCCCTGAAGGCAAATACTATTTTCTACCTCCTGGGGAAAAAATTGTTCAAAATCTACTTCCTTTTGATCAAGGAACGGAGAGAAAAAGACTAAATGTTTCTTAAATTAGCCTACTAGTATCCAGAAATATCAAAAAGCCATTATAATGGATACATATATATCTTCATACAATGGAGAACATGTACATTTGCTGCCAGAGGAGGGGCCAAGTGCTGTGCTCATGGTAAGGATGGAGCTCCAGTGTCTGACAGGCACACAGATACACCCTTCCTAGGAAAGCTGTGAGAGCACAACCTGCTTGTCCCTTCCAGCTGGGAACCAGCCTCCTGCCACAGCCTCATCCCAGCACAAACGATACTTGTGGGGCCAAAGGGAAAAAAACCGGGAAAAATCGTTCTGCATTTCCAAAAATTCCTCTTTTTCTTGCATTTTCCTCCTCTTTGTGTGGCAGTTTTCCAGGAGGTCTTTAAACTGCTAGAATGCCCTGTGCAGAATGAAGCCCGTCAGCGCCTGGTGCTGGGATCACAGCAAGGCTCTGAGTGCTGGGAGAAGCATGCTCCCCTCCACCGCCCTGTGCTGAGCCATTCCCCACCCAGCTGCACCTCAGGGACAGAATTCCAGCAGGAACAGAGCAGTGAAATCAGAGCCTGGCCCCAGCACTGCGCTGAGCAGAGCAGAAGCTGCCTGCCCCCAGAGCCCCCTCCCCACGCAGCTGCCCAGCAGAGCCTGCTCGTCCCCACCACCGAGACCCAAATCCCACCAGCAGAGCAGCACGCCAGCTTCTCCTGTGAACAACAGCAGCGCCTCAGCCACCTGTTTGCAATCCCTGCAAAGCATCTCCAAGGGAAACAGAACCAAGTGCTGACACTGAATCATCCCCAGACAGGAACCTCTCCACACGAGGCCCTTCCCAGCTGCTTCAGGCAAACCAAGGTTGACTTTGCATATACGTAGGCATTTGTTTTTCCTTTAAAAACTGCCGTGTTAACTGCTGGCTGATTCCTCTGGCTCTGGCAGGAGCTGCAGAGTCCAGAGGCAGCTGCTGCTGCATCCCCAGTGCGGGAGGAGATGCTGGTCCAGCCTGTTATTTTTTTTTAATAAATATGTAATTTACAATATTGAACAAAATATGGAATAAATACCACTTGTCACTATCCAGTGCTACAACTTCCCTTAAGCCTGTAATTACTTAGAAAAGCCTTTCACTACTGTACAGATCTCCCACAGATTTTCTCTCAGTAAGTTCAGGCTGAAGCTGATGACTGTCAGCCGAAAGACAGGAGCTGATTTCAGTCTGTTTATCCTCCAGATTGATCTGTCCCACAGACGAGGAGAAGAAACCAACTGGATGTTATTCCTGTTTACTGGAAGTCCTCCAGCAGCTCCAGCCCAGGCTGGCGTGGCCGTGCAGGTCACACTGCCCAGTCCCCTCCGGCGATGGCTCCCACGGGGATGCCAGGTGCCACACGGACAGGGGATGGCAAGGACACAGCTCATCCCCCAGGTGGGAACGGCCCCTGAGCCAGGAGCCTGCTGCGCCCCATCCCGCCCAGCCCTGGGGACAGTCCCCGAGGGTCCCCAGCCAGACACACCTCACTCCCCTCTGGTGGCCCGGCCACTGCTGACCTTGTCGAGATGGCTGCCCGAGGTGACAAAGCCCAGGGGACACGAGGGAGGCTCCTGGTGCCGTTCCATGGCTCACACCCCGCCCCGAGTGCCACCAGCTGCAGAGCCACGGAACGGGCGCCAGTTTGCATCTTTAAGCATAAGGTGTTTTTCCATGTATTTTGGGCAAGAAGTACTCAAAATGCATTAATGTCTTGCTCTGTTAACAAAGAAACTATGGCAACACACACAGAGCTGCCAAGAGAATTACTGAAACAAGGTTTAATAGTTAATAAGCAGCCAGATGATGTCAGATTCATCTATTAAGACCAGTTTATATCTGCCTATTAGAACTTAATGTCCCAGAAAGTTGGGCTGGCCAGGATTAAATAGTCTTCCTTTTAGCCCAATTATCAGCAATAAAACCAATTTTCTAAAGAATAGGGTAGAGTTATCCAAAGTGTGGCCAGACCAAGCCTGTATTTTGTAGCATGCCTATAATGTTCCTTTTGTTAAGGAGCAATTTTCTAGATGTCAGAGATGTGAATCAAAATTTAATGTGTGTGCGTGTGTGTGTTATGGAAATGGCAATTGCAGCAGTTGCTCGCAGCACACCCCGACTGCCAGGCTGCACAGGAAACCAAAAGCTTTTATTCCCATTTATGCCAGTGCATTTCTGAGTGTGCTGGAATTGTTCTTCTTTCTAATTGAGGTGATCAACAATTCTTAAGAAATAATTTTCAGCAAAAATTAGTTTCTAAAATGGAATAATGAATATTTTATGGAAAAGCATTAAGTTGCAGACACACCTGCAGCGGGTTTTGTTTACCTAGCTGGCCATACCCACCATGAGAGACCCTGAGGTCCCCACAGCTCCTCATGTGGTGCTGGCCCTGGGAGCCTGCCCCATGGAGCTGGCTGTCCATGCCATCAGGAAACCTCCCACAGCCTCCAACCACTGCGTCCTTGCTGTCTGTTAAAGTTATTAAAAACAGCTGGTGCTTGTTTCGCTGCTGATGGAGATGCAGCAGAAGGTGCCTCCCTGCCCCTGGCCCTGTCTGGTCCCAGAGCAAGGCCAGCCTTCCCAGCTCGAGGTCCCTGGGCACAGTCCAGCTCTGGGCCCTCCCCACGCTGCTGCCACATCAAGGCTTTACTATGGATCACGCACCCCAGCTCCAGGCACAACTTCTGTTCTTGCAGAGCTGCTCTCTAACCAGTTTCCTCCAAATCCCTCACGCCTGCTGCTGCTGCCATGGCCAGAGATGCCGCAGCTGCAGGAGCATCCATCCCCTCAGACTGCCTGACACTCTGCTCTGCCTCTGCCGTGCTCTATTCTTAGCAACTCTCAGATCACCAATGCTTGAAACCATCTCATCTCTGACCTACCACATCTTCTGCGACTTTCCTTCATTTCAGTCTCCAGCGCTGCTTCCCCTGAAATCAATCAGAAACTCTCAAAGCTTTCAGAGGCAAAGGCAGGACATTATTTCTGGACAGTTCCCCGCTCTCTCCTGATTATGCCTGACTCCTTCCGCTCCCCTCCCCTTACGCTCAATGCAAAATTAAAATCTCTGGCAAAAAACTCCTCCTGCACTTCCTAAAGCTTTTTGTACATCCATCTCTAACCGTGGCATCCAGCACTAGAACTTCAGCTGACCCAGAGGAGCTGCCAGGCGTTCGGAGCCAGCCCAGGAGACACTGGGGAACGGGGTGTTCCCCCAGCACCCCCTGGGACCAGCCCTGGCTGCCCAGGCAGGAGCAGAACCAGCAGCCACCTGCCACAGCTGCCCCGAGCCCTGTGCACTCCCTGCACGGCGGCTCTGCCTCACTGTGCTCAATTTGAACACATCTGGCACCTTCACAGCACAGCCCCGGGACTGGAAAAGAGGCGTTGGAACAGTGCTCCCAGCAGAGCGGGCTGGTCACGGGCACGTGGGACGGGGTGTCACCTGTGGGAGCCTGGGCTGCACACCTGGGCAGCCCTGCTCTTCGGGAACACGAGGTGTGAGATTTAGAGGGATTTCTCACGTGTACACAAGCCCTCGGCCCATTGAACAGCTTTAAAAGACTCAGCTGCTCATGTGAACATCATGGCAGAGACACGGAAACGTTCTCTTCTCTGTGAAGTGAACAGCTGAGGAACTTGCACCAGATGGACCGTATTTGGATCTCTCTCTCATAAATACAAGATTCACCATTTGGAATTACACGAGAGGAGCAGCTGTCCATTGTCCCACTTGGAGGGGTTTTGTTCATCAAATAAGCAGAAGCCAGGTCTCTGTGGAAGGAAAATCACAGAACCCCAGAGTCCCTGCGGCTGGAAAATCCCTCCCAGCCCACGGGGTGCCAGCTGTGCCCATCCCCACCTTGTCCCCAGCCCAGAGCTCTGAGTGCCACCTCCAGGGGACACCTCCAGGGATGGGCACTCCAGCCCTGCCTGGGCAGTGCCAGTTCCTGATCCCCCTTTCCATGGGGCAATTCCTGCTGTGCCCACCCTGAGCCCTGGCCCAGCCTGAGGCCGTTCCCTCTGCTCCTGTCACAGACTGCCAGTCCATGCAAGCACAGAAAATGTGTCAGTGAGCCCCTGATTCTCTATTACCAAGGAATCAGAACAATGATTATTGGAGATTTAAAACCAGACAAGGCTCCTGCTCAGCCAGAGTCCTGTCATTTTGTCCCAAGAGCAGTGGCACTGGAAGGGGTACAGCTATTCCCCTGACCCTGCACAAAGGAAGGGCTGGAATTTAGGGAAGGTGGCTTTTCCTGTCCGTATTTTGTTACACAAACCCCACAACAGCTACAAAAATAAGCAATAAATTAAACTGCAACCGAATCTATTGTCTTTATTTATGATAAATCATGAATTGCTGTATTATGGACACTCATTAAACCCAGAAGGCTGCTAAATAAAATGTATCAACACTCAGAACTCCCTGACCTAGTGCCCACATAATTTAATGCCAGACTTCCATGACTCCAGCGAGGCCAGCAGCAGGCTGTGCCAGGAGGATTTGGGTCCTGCTGGAGTAGGCGTAGAGGGAGCATAAATCTAAACTAGGGATGAGATGACTCAGTGGAGACCGTTCGAATGAGGCAGGCGATAAAAATACCCGAAAGACGTAAGGCAAAGCTCAGAAACACTCCTGTGGTTCTAAACCAGCACGGCTGGGCCATGTTTCCTCACTCGCTGCCAAAGCCAGCTCTGCAGAGAGACAGGGACAGGCTGGGGCGAGCCCTGGCGGGGCCAGCAGGGCTCAAACCCTCCGAGCCCCCCGCCGGGCTCCGCACGCTCCCACCCCTGCCCGCTGGCACCCCTCTGGGGACACAGCTCCTGCCAGGGCTGCCCGGGAACGCTGGAACTGCTCGGAATGCCCGGGAGGGACTGCCAGCACAGAGCCAGGCGGGGGGGCTGCCACCCCAAAGGCACTGGTGGGCATCCCAAAGGCACTGGTGGGCATCCCAAAGGCACTGGTGGGCATCCCAAAGGCACTGGTGGGCATCCCAAAGGCACTGGTGGGCATCCCAAAGGCACTGGTGGGCATCCCAAAGGCACTGGTGGGCATCCCAAAGGCACTGGTGGGCATCCCAAAGGCACTGGTGGGCATCCCAAAGCACTGATGGGCATCCCAAAGGTGCTGATGGGCATCCCAAAGGCACTGGTGGGCATCCCAAAGCATTGATGGCATCCCAAAGGCACTGGTGGGCATACCAAAGGCACTGGTGGGCATCCCAAAGCACTGATGGGCATCCCAAAGCATTGATGGCATCCCAAAGCACTGATGGGCATCCCAAAGCATTGATGGCATCCCAAAGCACTGATGGGCATCCCAAAGCATTGATGGCATCCCAAAGGCACTGGTGGGCATACCAAAGCACTGATGCCCCCCCAAAAGCACTGATGGGCCCCCAGCTCCCCCCAGGACAGGGAGGAGCTGCGAGGGCCAGCCTGCAGCAGGGCTGCTCCCACAGCACATGGAGACACTGCCAGGGCTCTTCCCTTTCCAGACCAAACCCCTCCAAGAACGCACATTCATTTCTGTCAGGCTTCAGTTCTGGAGCAGAATAAGCCACCTTTATCTTATTATTTCAAAATGTAAATTTTCCATAGGAAAGTGGAGCTTCACCTCTTTCAGAAATAAGGATTTTCTCTCCATAATTGCCATTAAGTAATGGACACTCATTTAATTAAAGGCTTTTTGTAATTTGACAAGAATCTCTAGAAATAATTTCTCCCTCGAATTACCTCTTTGAGAGGTTTTCTGACAAGATGTAATTGAGAGACTGACCTCCACTGGGAGTGGGGGAGCTCACAGAGCCCTGTTTGGGAGCTTAAGGGTAAGGGCTGGGGGGATCTGAAACACAGGCAGTGGTCTCTTACACACTCCTGGATAACCCTGGAGTCCCAAAGCATTTTTTTCAGAAAGAATTTCAAACCCTTGCCTTAATCTGGCCTCGTCCCTGTCAATGGCCCCATGGAGTGAGGGGAAACAGGAACTGTTGCCAGAGAGAGTTTGAATTTCTTATTTTTAATTAATAACATCAAACATGTGCTGCACATTTCAATGGGATTTGAGAGACATGCTCATTGTAAATGATTCCTTGTTAACTAATTATGAAATGCAAAGTCATTGCCAATTTACCATTGCCAGACAATGCTACAGCTGCTTTCACACGACACAATAGGCTCAGGCTTTAAGACAGATTCTTCAAAGGCAGTAAGTGATGAGCAGGAAAATCGGGCCCTTTTCAGGATGGCAATTGAGGATCCCCACTGTTTTGAACAGAGAACTTACTCAGAGACTGAAATATTGTATTCCTGCTATGATACCTGAAGCTGCTGCCTCAAAGTCATTGAAGACACAGACGTGGTTTTCTCTCTTTTCCTATATTTCTGTTTCCTAGCTCACTCAGCCACTCTGGGTGACATCTCCGCTCAGCATCTGCCCCTTCCTCGCACACAGCACACGGACCCAGAATGCAGATGCTGGAAGCTGGGCTCCAGCTGACACCAGTTTCAGAGCCGAGGCTGCAGGCTGACAGTGTGTCTTTAATAACCATATCTCACATTAGCAGAACATCTTTGTTTATGCCTAACACACCACATGACATTCGGCAGTATATATGAGGAAGGAGTGTAATTAAATCTCTGGTGTAATTGTCAAAACAAACAAGCAACGTTTATTTTGCTCATTTGCTGATACAGATTTGCAGTGGAAATGAAGGAATGCAGGTGTTGGGTGGCGGACAGAAGGAGGCAGAGGGTGGTGGGGATGGGTGACCAGGGATGATGGCCGGGCACTGGGAGCAGCTGCCAGTGCCTCTGGCACATCCCGAGTTCCATGGGCATGGAAGAGCCATGGGGCAGAGCCAGTGTCACACAGAAATGGTAACGAGATCAGCTCAACAAGCACCCTGCGCCCCCACTAGAGTCCCTCAAAGAGCTCTCCTCTCAACTGCTCTTTAATTAACTGCCAGTAATTAGTGTCACTGGGCAGCCTCAGCAGAGTGCCTCTCAAAGGCGTCTCACCGCCCTCCAAAGAGCGTGCTTTAATTAGGAGTGATCTCAGCCAGGCTGCTGGGTCTGTGTGGCACCAAACCCACCTCCCTGGTGCTGACCCGCTGCTCACGCTGCACCAGGGCAGCCACGGGGCTCCCAGAGGGGGAACCAGCAGAGGATCTGTGTGAGCCTCCCTCCTGGAGCACACTGATCCCCCAACACCACCCACGGCACCTCCGAGCACCCAGGCTGGACACACAGAGCTTCGAGAGGCAGTGGGCAGCCACAGCACTGCACGGGAGAGCCCCGGTGTCACAGGGACCAGCACAGCGGGACGAGTTTCAAACCACGTGAAGTGATCAGTCCCAAAGAAGCACAAGCTCCAACAGCAGAACCAGGGACCATTTTCCCGCTCCCTCTGCCTCCTCCTCCAGTTCATGTCCCAGCACACCAGCTGCAGGGGTGCCTACCAGGACACCCACATGCTCCTGGTGCCAGACGTGGGCAGCAGAGCCCAGTGTGGGGGCCCAGCACAGCCTGGGGCTCCCAGCCCAGAGCAGCAGGTGGTCCCTGCACAGAGGAATGGGTCACTTCCACCCCTCAAACTGGCATCTGTAACACCTTGACACCCACGTGCCTTAAGAGAGGACTCTGTGACCCAAAGGGACACTCAGGACCAAGGACAAACCAACATGGCCTAAGCAAGAGCATCGCTGCTGGGCTGTGCTGGGACCACCTGGGCAAACACCTCTGTGCTCAGAGGCACCGAAACCATCGAGAGTTCACCTGCAGGCAGAGGTGTACCACATCCTGATGGACCAAACATCCCCTGGGAGCACCTGCAGGAAGGGATTGAGGTATGTAGGGCATGGATCTGACAACGCTGTACAGCTCCACTCGAGCCCAACACCAACAAACACTGCGTGTAGAGACCTACTTTGCAGCAAACCTTGTGCTGCATTAGCATCACGTTGAGACACAAAGGACTTGCAAGCAGTGGGGCTTCACTGAAAGGTTCATAAACAATCCTGGGGAATGGAGCTCCCACTTGGGTCCCGCACAGGAAACCTGATCTGTCTGCCAGAACAGCCCCAGCACACTCCTCCCAGCAGATCTCCGTGAGAACACCAGCGTGAGACACGCTGGGGCACCGGGGGCCAGAGAGGGAACCTGTGCGGACAGGTACACCCACGGTACGTCCCCATCCTACAGAAAAGAATCCCCTCTGCAAATATGTCTGTAATTGTGGCACCACGGGCAACGTGCTGTGTTTAATGACCATTCCTGGCTGCAGTTACAGATGTGGCCTCTCCCCACGCAGTGAGAGGGCTGTGGCTGCTGGCAGAGAGGAGGCTCTCTGGTCACACACACCCACAGCTCCGGGCAGGACGATGTCTGTATCCAGCTTTGGCCAAGGCCAGGGAGATTGGCACTAGCTGTGTGCTAATGAAACCCCAAAAGCTGGGGTGTCAGCTGCCCTGGCACACGGCTCTGCTCCTGCCTGCCTGTGGCAGGGCCACATCCCACGCCCCGCTGCAATCTCAGCAGCCTCGCTCACCTTCTTACTCCTTCACAGATCCTGACAGTGCTGTGCTTTGCTCCAGGCCCGGGCCAGGCTCCCAGGGCAGGGGTCTGGGGTGCAGGCACACACACACACACACGGGTGAGCGGCAGCCCGGGCACTGAGCAGAGAGAGGAGCAGAGCCCCGGCCAGCCGGGCACCGCCTGCCTCAAAGGCCCGCTCCTCTTGCTCTCTGTCTTTCTGCTCAGGGTAAATTTGGAAACAACAGACTATTTCTTTATATAGCAGCAGCCAACCTGTGGAAGCCAGCGCCCCGAGACTGCGGGAGAGCAGACTGCCAGCTGGCTGTCAGGAGCTGCCAGGCTGCACCAGCTCCGCGGGGCGGTGGGGACAGGCAGCGCCGGTCACGGCCCGCAGCAGGACAGCAGAGCTGCAGGAGCACACCTGGAGAAGGGCTGGGCTGGCTCAGGGACCCCGCCCGCCGCAGGTGCGGCACAGAAAGCCGAGGAGGGCTGCTCGGGGAACATGAGAGCAGAAGGAGCCGTGCAGCGGGGGCAGAGCTGCGCGGGGCTCCCTGAGGGCCGGCCCGGCCTGGCCCGGACCGCGGGCACAGCGGCCCTGCCCTCAGCCGCGGCCCTGCCCGTTGCCATGGAAATGCGGAGAATCACGAGCAGCACGAGGCGTCCCAGGGATGCACCAGCTGCTAACGCGGAATCCAACGCACTTTCTCACGCTGTAACCTCATCCCAGCCTCCTGCCACCGCACTACGGCGTCCTGCAGAGAAGGAGCCAGCCGGGAGAAGGGAAAACAACGGGGCTTTTGTACTGAAAGATCAGGACACGCTCACAAGGGCGCGCAAAGCAGACAGACCATGGCTAACTTCAGTGCCACAGCACAGGGGAAGGCCCTGACACTGTATTTGGCAGATTTAAAACATTAATTAATAGAAAAAACCAGCAATATTAATAATTAAGAACACTTTTGCAAGAAAGAGCCACATTAAATCCAGCCACCACAGGTAGCTCAGACCTGGCAGGTTTTTTCTCTGCACCCAAGGAGAGCCACAAAAGCTGCTCAGGGCAGAGAGAAGGAGCCACCCACACCTTGTCTAACTTTGTGTTCTAGGCAGCAACAAACAGAGAGCTATTGAGACAAAACTGCTGGGCTCACAGCAACAACCAGCGTGTGATGGGTCACACACAAGCATTTTCAAGTGAGAACTTAAAAACTGTTTATAACAAGACAGAATTCAGCATTCCCCCTTTTTTTTTTAAATCACACTAGAGGGTTTAAGAGGTCTGAGATAAACACAGGTCTTTTGGGGAACAACCTACCTCATTCTCTTTGATATCATTTATTTTATGTCTTCTGATCATCACTGCTTTTCCCAAATCTATCCAGAACCACTGCAGTTTTCTACAATATGTAACAGTCCTAGGACAACAACTCTTTGTAACACAGAGAGCCCAAGAATATTTTCTACAATCAGCTGCTTCTGGTTTTCCATCAAAAGAGGCTTTTACTACTTGCCACACCAGCAAATTCACTGTGGGCCATGAAAGACAGTCTTGTTCCTCCTGCTGTGTCACTGGGGCTGGTGACAGCTACCAGAACACTGGGAAAATACCCCAAAGAGTGAAACTGTGCACCAGCCATGCTGCATTTGAGCTGCAAGAGATGCAAGAGCAGAGACATTCCATTTGGAAATGCCATTTCCTTCTTTTCTAGCACTGCTGCACACACTGCACCGAAGGATGGTCTCTGCTGCAGCATTTCACACCATGGAGCACCAAAGAGCAAGTCAAAAAGAACAGAAAAAAATCTCCTGAAAAGAGCTGAACTGGCAGCTAGGGTCATTTCTTGGCAACTGGATGGATCAGCACCACGGAAATATGGTGGTGTCTGGTTTGGGGCTGTGGTTTTCAACACGGGCACACTGATGGCTGCACACCCTCCACCACCACCTCCTGCACGGCTTGGAGAGGCTGCTCAGGCCTTGGCACTGCCCGGGAGGGCTGGAGTGCCCATCCCTGCAGGTGTCCTGGGAATGCCTGGAGCTGGCACTCGGAGCTCTGGGCTGGGGACAAGGATGGGGCACAGCTTGGCTGGGAGGGCTTTTCCAGCCCCAGTGACTCCGGGATGCTGTGTGAAAAGCTGTTCCAAAAGGCAGGAGCCCTTCCTGTGCCCTCTGGGCGGTGAGCAGTGTGAGCGTGTGTGCGTGCGCTGCGCTGGGAGCTAATTCAGACATTCCCAGCTGAGACCGTTTTCCTCAGCCTTGTCAACACAGAGACGATGGCTTGAAAACAAACTCTGGATTTCCCTCTCGAGAGCAGCCACTGGTGGGGTGTGCAGGCTCCAGGGTGCTATTTCAGGCACACGGTCCTATCTTTGTCCCAGAGGCTCGTGAGCAGCAGACGTGCTCCCAAAATACCTTAGGCTGGATCAGGGGATGTGCTGCTCGGCAGAGCTGCTGCAGCAGCAGCTGCAGGGCTGTGGGAATGCTGCTTCTCCCCTGGCCCTCCCTCCTGTCTCGAACTCAGCTGAAGAGGGCAGGCACGGGGCAGCAGCTCACCAGGGGCTCCGAAGGAGCCCAAGTGCCCCAGGAGCTGCAGGGTCCAGGGCTGGTGAGCACTGAGGCAGCACCAACAGGGCTTTGGTGTCCCCAGGAGCACCGGTGTCCCCACAGGCAGGTCTGTCTTCTGCCACTCACTGAGCTGGGCAGGCATTTCCCACAGCTCTGGCAAAGAAGGAAAAATTAGGAGCAAGACAGTGTGAATGAGAGGGTATCACTCACACATGCTGGCAGTGACAGTAAATCTGGGAAGGAAAAAAGAACCACAAGAAAGTGTGAATATCTGAATATTTTGTTTGACCCCAGGTGGGAGCAGCGATCCCCTCTGGTGCTCCCTGCAGTCAACAACAAGCCTGTTCTTTCTTCTGGAGGTGTCAGAACAGATTCACCCCATGGGCAGAGCTCACCCGAGCTCACAGGAGCGGGGCTGGCCCGCCTGCACCTGCAGGACGGGTGGCACAACCACTCGGGATTCATTTCAACTCCACAAGAAGAGAGCAGACCCAAATTCACAGCAGATGTCAAACAGAATTATTCACCAAGTCCAAATTCTCCGGGGAAAGCAGACATCCTGCTTCTGTGATAAGGAATTCTCTGGAGCACAGCGATGTGCAGCTGGCTCCGGAGAGAAGGAGCATCTCCTGGCAGTGGATCAGCCACAGGGAGGGGGGAGGCAGGCCTTGCATTGCCCCCCTGCACTGGATGGGCACCTGGGGCTGCAGGGGCACGGCTGGCCCTGCGAGAGCCCCCTGCTCACCCTGCACAGCTCCTCGGGGCTGTGCTGGCTCAGCACCCCACACTGACCCCTGGGCACCAGGGCCAGCCGTGCCCAGGGCCACCGGCCCCGGGACACCCGCAGGGCAAGCCAGGGAACAGCCTGGGCACAGGGAGCAGGAGCAGGGCTGGCAGTGGAAAAACCCCAGTGAGCACAGCGAGCAGGAGGAGCAGAGTGGCCTCTGGAGAGAGCAGCGGGGGAGGCAGGGGTGCCTTTGGAGATGCCAGGCTAAGAGCATGGAAAAATCCAAACCAAGGCCAGAAGAAGCACTAGCTAAAATGATTTCCCAAGTAGTGCTGAGGGGCAACACAGACTGAACTGTTTGTTGATGTTATTCAGCCTTTTGATAAACAGAGGCAATTTGTTCTAGTTAAAAGAAACCTGCTATTTTTTAAATAAATTCACAGATTGATCTTTACATCAGAAAGCCATGTAGAGAAACACACAACAGGCTGAAACTATTCATTAATCAATCCCTAAGTTTGTCTGGCTGCAGCTGTGCTTGTTTTGACACCTGCTTGCGATGCTCCTGCTGTGGCATTTAACATGGAATAAATACCAGCGGAGCAGAGCAGCAGCCCCTGCCAGTGCCCCTGGCCCTGCACCTGCCCCACGCTGCTCCAGAGTGGCCACAGAGCCCCTGGGCTGTCCCTGCTTTAAGGGCACTCCGAGGGACCACGGAAGAGCCCCGGGCTGGGCTGGAGCAGCAGCTGACAGCTCAGGGCAGCTGCCGGGAGCTCAGAGCCCTGTGTGGGTCACACCTGGGAAGCTCAGAGCTCTCCGTGGGTCCCTCTTGGGGAGCTCAGAGCTCTCCATGGGTCACTCTTTGGGAGCTCAGAGCTCTGTGTGGGTCACACCTGGGGAGCTCAGAGCTCTCCATGGGTCACTCTCTGGGAGCTCAGAGCCCTGTGTGGGTCCCTCTTGGGGAGCTCAGAGCCCTGTGCTGAGCTCAGGGGCACAGCCCGCAGCCATGCCCGCTCTCCCCAAAACCTCCGGTGCCGGTTGCAGGGGAAGCAGCGCCCGCAGCAGAGCCAGCGTGTCACGGCCAGGCGCAGCAGGCACCCGGGGCACCGAGCCCTGGGCACTGTCACAGCCACGGGCAGCCCACCGAGCAGGGCTGACAGGGCAGCTCCAGCCCCCAGGGAGACACACAGCCAGCCAGGAGAGGGGATTGTTTCCTCCTGTGCTGAAGGTCCTGCCAAGCCTCCTCTGTGCTGGAAGAGCCACTAATCCATGCCAGTTCAAAGTTCTGAGCAAATCTAGAATCAGGCTTGAATGTGAAATCCTGGGGCCTGTTTGCATGTGTATGAATTATTCATGTGCTTACCATATGCAGCATTGAGCCTCTAGAGTGCAAATTATTTGGGACCAAGCTTTGGCCCTATTTTCTGCGAAGCATAAAGCACGTTTTCCAACAGTGCAAACAATCCAAACATAATGTGTATCATTTTCTGTGTTCCCTGCTGGCTGGGCTTGCCTGCCAGTTCCCATTAAGACTGGAACCAGTGCACAAAAAGCCAAGGTGCAGTACGTGGCTCCCCCGTGGACTCTGTGTCACTTGTTTCACAGGGCAGTCTAACATCTCTTGCACAGGAGGTGACCTATATCCTGTATCCCATATCCTGTATCCCCTGTCCTGTACCCCATATCCTTCTGACAGTGAAACACTGAGCATGTGGGTGGTGTCCAGCCAGCAGCAGGGCCCAGGGCAGATTCACCCTCACCCAGAAATGTCTCTCCTAATCCTCACGGAGATCTGCCTGCTCAGAGCAGTAACCTGAGCTCTAGCCCAAGCCTGCCCAGCCCACCTTTCTGACCTCTGTCAGACACCACAATTAAGAATACAGGAATTCCACACGGAACCAGCATGTGCCTTCTGATGACTGCCCCACCTACACAGCAATGCCATTATTGCTGGTGCTGGAAGTGTCTCAGCTCCTGGGTTCCCAAACACTCCAACAGGTTATTCTCAATCTAAGTTTCTTCCCAGTTTCTACCAAGTTACCCTGTTCCCTTGCTTTTTTTTCCCACCCTGGATATCTGAAATACTCATATGATGGCCTTTTGTTGCCACCACGTGATCCCTCTAAAATCCCAGGACACAAATCACACCCCAGGATTTTAAGCAGTGATGGCAGCTTTCATTGAGCTGTGCATTTTTCTTTGTCGGAGGGGGTTTTGGTCAGGAGAAACAATGAAAAGGAGAAAGAACCCCTTTTTCCAGAGCAAAGACAGCTCAGGCAGGGATGGAGACCCAAAGTAACACAGCAGTAGCTGCAGTGCTCCCACAGCCTCACTCTGCCCTCCCCACTCTGGGCGCTTCCTCCAGTGCTCCCATGCACACATTATCCATGTAAATTCAAAATATCACTTGTGTCTTTGGACAGCTCAGCTGTAACCAAATGCAGATTTGGACAATAAGGTAATTCTGTGCTGGGACAGTCCTTTGCAGGTTATCTTGGAAGTCACTCAGGCATCATCAGCCTCAGGAGCCCACCAGCTCTCTGCTGGAGCCACTAGAACCAAGTAAAGGTATTTTCTGGACTAACAGATGAAATTGATCAGCTTCCAGAAACATCAGCAAAGCTAAAAAGGCATTACATTGCAGTTTAATTTAATTTAATTACACAGCAGGGCTAACCATTGGCCTGTAAGGATTCACGGGCACAGGCAAAGCAGCAAGCCACGCAAGCCTGAACATCACTCAGTGCCTGCATGTGCTCAGCACTTCAGGTACTGGGAGAGCCCTGAGCAGCACCTGAGATGTAAATGAACACATCAACACTCGCACATGTCACACCTCATTGCTGGCAGCGCTCAGAGACAGCTGCTCCCACACACCCCAAGCACTTCTAATTTTCCATGACTGTCACCGAAAGCAATTTAATTCCTGAAGAACAGTGGCAGAGGGAAAGGGGACACTGACATTTCTCTTCTCTTGTGCAGAGGAGCCGAGCTGCTCCCAGGCTGTCCCCACACCATTTCAGGAGACAAGCACCAAGCCAGGCGCAGCCAGCACGGATCCCCTCGCTGGCACACAGCTGGGCAGGGGCTGGCACAGCCCACAGCTGGGAGGGACACCCCGCTGCCAGCCCTGTGCCACGCTGGTCCCCCAGCCCAGCTGGCACCGGCGGCTGGCAGCGATGATTAGGGGCTGGTTTGGGACAGGACGTGCAGGCAGGCGTGGACGCTGCTCCTCAGCAGCCCCCGCAGCCGTGAGAGGCTGCACAGCCTGCTGAGGGACCCTGCCTTCCCAGCCGGAGAGCAGCTCCACTGAAAAGAGAAGCCAGGCCTGCTTGTACCCCCGGGCTGCCGTGAACCACGGGCTCAGTGTCCCCTGTGCCAGCCACGCTCAGAGAGCCCCTGCGCCCACAGGGGTGCCAGCCCGGCCCTGGCACAGGGCACAGCACCGCTGCCGGTCAGCAGGGCTCCATTCCAGGCGTTCCCACAAGACACAAAGCAATATTCAGAAGGAAGCACAGGCTCTCCCAGCCCGCGTGGGCACACACCAGCTCCACACCGCTCCTCCCCTAATGCGAGGCACCGAGAGCCCAGCCAGCTGCCTCACCCTTCAGCAGCCCCGCTCGAAGGGTGAGGTACCACTCTGCACAGAGAGCAGCTTTCCCCGTTCCTGGGGAGGTTTCCCTTGCCAAGTGCTGCCCACTGCCACTGCAGCGGGCTCGGCAGGCGGTGACCTTGTGCTGCCCGCAGCCAGCAGCGACAGCACGGCTCTCCAGCCACAGCTGCCCCTCTCCACCAGCTCCATGTCCTGGGACCTGCAGCCACTGGGAATGCCAGCCCCACCGGGAAGGTCACCACGCCAGCACTGGGCACCCACGGGAGGGTGGGCAGATCCCCAGCCACGTGCTCCTGCACGTCATTCCCAAATCACAGGGAGCCCATTCCAAGCTAGTCATGAGGACTGTGGCCTCCACAGAATACACCAAGTATTAATCTGATTTAATATTTCACTTGAACAGTACTTCCAGTGACTTTTCCTTGATTGCCCTTGTCCCTCCCTATCCATCAAATGTCCTTCAAATTGCTGTTGTGTTTGTTTATTTTTTGTTACTCCAGCTCCAGAACAGTCTCGGCTGCCCTGAGGACTCATTTCACCCTGATCTCCTCTCCTCAGATCTCCCACAGACACACGAGCCCCTCGAGAATGGCTTTTCTTCAGACTTGAGCCAGCACTGCTGCAAAGGGACCACAGCCAGCAGAGCGGAGAGGGACAGCACAGCCATCAAACAGCTCACAGCCAGTAACCCCCATACTGCCCACGGTCCCACACACCTCCATGGCTTGAAATTGCTGGATTCCCAGGATTTAAGCTATTTCTGCATTACATGACACACTGCAAAGCTTCACGGCCAGGAAAGTTCTCCGTGTGTGGCGGGAATGAGGGGCAGTGGCCAGGGACAGAGACCCCACGGAGGGCGAGTCCCTGGGCAAAGCATCCCCGAGCCGGGGGCAGCCGGAACAAAGCCCTGCTGGCAACGCTGAACACAGCTTTGCTGACACCTCCTTGCAATTCCCACTCCCTCCTCCCCCCGCTTGCCTTCCTAGCTACCACTTTGATAATACAGAAAGGCTTTTTTCCCTTGTGTTTAAATATCAGGGAAGGCATCTGTGCTCCCAACCCACAGCCATGGAAGTCAGGCTGGGGGAAAAGTTCTCACTGCAGTCTGAGCAGGGAAGACTTCAGTCAGTGGTTTGCAGAGCATGGAAGCTTAACACATCTGTATCTGACCCCAAATAAGTAGTATTTGGGATTTTACAACTGCCTTACTGGGCACTAGACCATAGATTTCCAATGAAAGGGCAACGTTTCCTGCCCAGGGCTTGCAATCACCACCCAGCTGAGGTGACAGTCGGGCTCTGTGAGGAGCAGCCAAGCTGGCAGGAGCATGGCCAGCAGCAGGGACAATGCTCAGGGGACCAGGGGACCCCTGGGGGACCAGGCTGCTTTACCAGGAGAGCACCACTCGTGAGCTACAGAACTGGAAACATGTTCAAAAGTTGATTTTGATGCAAGTAGGATAAACACAGGCGCCTGCACTGACCCCCTTACAAAACACCATCTGCATTCTGGCAGAGGCAAACAAGGGATGGGGGGAAAAGTGATTGAGACAAAATACTAACCATGATGAAAGTCACTGGGCTGCACCATTAAAACCTTGTACATCAGCAGAAAAAACGAATTCAGCATCAGGACATGGACAGGAACCCTGGGCCACTCGCCTCGTGTCAGCGAGGGGAGGCACAGCAAAGCACAAAGCAGCAGATGGCTTCACAGATTCTCATGTATATTTACACACAGTTTTTTTAGTAAACCACTTTGATTCAGGAGAAACCACATCCAAAATGCACTCTTGAAATTCCTCTTCAGACATAATTGCATAGAGAGATAAATCTCGCTGTGGTTTCCCCCCTCTCCCATGTAACAAACTGTGGGCAATGCTAATAGCACTAAGTGTGCCCTGTATTTCCTCCTGCTCTGCCCCAGCGCCCAAGCCCAACAACTCTGCTAAGCGTTTTTCAGATATCTGGGTTGAAACATTCCCATTGGCTTCACAATTACAGGTTTTCCTCACCTGGCATAAAAAATAAATTTTAAAAAAAAATAGTATTTTTTTTTTTTCTTCTAAAAAGGAGGGAGATGTCAATAAAACTTGCTTGGCTGTTTCCCAGAACAAGAGCATAATTCCTGCCCAAATGACAAACAAGCCTCATGACTTCCATGCCTCCTCTCTCTCTCCAGCTCCTGCCAGGAGGGGACAGCCGGGGGGTCGGGCTGTGCTCCAGGGAACAGGGACAGGAGCAGAGGGAACGGCCTCAGGCTGGGCCAGGGCAGCTCAGGGTGGGCACAGCAGGAATTTCCCCATGGAAAGGGGGATCAGGAACTGGCACTGCCCAGGCAGGGTTGGAGTGCCCGTACCTGCAGGTGTCCCCTGGAGGTGGCACTGAGTGCTCTGGGCTGGGGACAAGGTGGGGATCCTTTGGTGGGCACAGCTTGGATTTGATGATCCTGGCAGTTTTTTCCAACCCAAATGATTCTGTGATTCTGTGAGACACCCCAGTGCCCCATGCCCTGCACAGAGACACATCTCAGCCAGCAGACAGGCAGTGCCCACCCTTCCTCTGGGCTGGAGAGCAAATCCACTCTCGAGTGAGGAGTTTTTTGAAAATACTTACAGGTACAAAAAACAGCCCCTGAAAAGTCCCTGCAGACAAAGGTGTGTTTTTCCTGATGGAAAACAGCCCACAGTGGTAATGCAGAACCCACAAACCTGCTACGATTCACTCCAGCTCACTGAGCCCACCTTACTCCAGCACACCACAACTCCGAGTGCTCCACCCTGCAGCCCCTCTGTTCTTTTGCCTTGTTTTCTTCTTCCCATACTTTTCTCCTTGCTCTGTTTTTCCTCCTTCCCCTCCATTCATTAACTTTCTCTGCTCATGAACGGGGTACAGTGCACCTCGCCAAACCCCAGCTCTCACAAAGGCATCCCTGGGCAGTATCTCAGCTGGGCAGGCTGCAGCTCCCTCCCAGCTGATGGATGTGCAGCTTGCCAGCTTTTCCGTGGGACTGGAACCAGCTGCAGCAGCGGCTCCCACAGCCAGAGAAACCCATCTCCCTCACGCCAGGGCTCCCTGGAAGCACACACAAACACACAGGCACTGTCCTCTCACAGAAAGGCAGCTCTCCCGTTAGCTGAACCCCAGCTGTGAGCAGCCCAGAAATCCCTGGCAGGCTGTGTGTGCAAGCAGGGAGCAGCTCGGCGGGCACCCCAAGGGGTCTGACACGTGGGCTGTGCCCCCCACACAGCACCAGGCACACCTGGCTCACCTGGCACCACGGCCTCGGGAAGGCTTCTGAACGGGGAATGGGGATGGGAACACCACAGCAGCCAGGAGGGAAGCAAGGAGGGAGCAGCACAGCTGTGTCCTGGGCACGGCTCCCCGGAGCCCAGCTCTGCACCGCCCTGGCCCTGGCTGGAGCAGGAGCCAGCCTGGCTGAACCAGCACCAGCTTCCCTCTCTGCCAAAGAACAAGCCCAGGAGCACTGACAGAAAAGATGCTGAAGAAGAGGAGAGGGTTGAGGGAAGGTCCTTAGGACACACTCTGGAATACCATGTTTACCCTCGGAGTCAGACCCAGAGAGCTCAACCCACACCCCCCCCAAGGACAGCAGCAGCCCTCCCAGAGAGAGGGATGTGACACAGGAGCTCCTGCACTGGTCCAGAGGAGATCCAACAGCAGCTGGGGCTGCACAGGCGCAGGCTGAGGAGAAATGGCAATTCTTAACAGAGGGGAAACAGTGGAGAACCCTCTGGAGCCAGGCGTTTCCCACCAAGAGAGGGCAAACACAGCACTGCTGTCCCCCAGGACATCCCCCGCCGCTGTGACAGGAGCCAGTGACTCAGTGGAGTCCCAAAACCAGTCCCCAGGAAGTCAGGGACAAAGACTGGAAGGTCTGTAATGATTTGGAGTACGATCTTAGTACTGGTTGTGTTACTAGTGGCTACAATAAATGTTAACCTTCTATTTACATACACCGTGACAAATTAGCAGGGGTTATCTGCTGGATTTCAGCAGTCAGGCTCATCCTTGTGCAGAGATCCATCACAAGGAACCATGTATGGGCAAAATCTGACATACCAAATGGCCTTTTCCTTTTTATATTTTTAATTGATTTCTCATTATACTGTTGTCACTAGTAACTCTTAGACATTATGTCACACACAAACCCAAGCATCAACTGGCTTCTTTATCTAAGGAAGTTATTGGGATGTCTTAGGAGATCACCATAGCAACTGTGCCATGACAGTAAATATGAGTTCACTGGAACAACACTGTAATTGCTCTGAGCACACTCTAACAAGGAATTATGGAAAGGCAGGAGATATCAAGGAAGCAATGTGCCAATAATTGGGACACAGGGAAAGCGCTGATTGAAAGTACCTGGAGAGGTGTTCCCAGGCTCCTGCCAGCAGCCGTTCAGCTGCAGAGCTCACTCACCCTGGCTGCCTGCACACAGGCTCAGGGCAGAATTAAAAGCCTCTCAGAAAGAAATTTTGTTTTCAGAATGTAATTGCAGTGAAGCCTCCGATTTAAGTGTCTCTACTCGGCTTGCTCAGTGTGAATTGCTAATAAAAACTTGTTGGAGAAATAACCAGCTCTTGTGCCAGGAAGTTTGCCTGATTTAACCCGTCAGCTGCCAGAGCAGCACAGACAGGTGTGGTTCCCTCACCGAGGGAATTCCAGCACACCCTGACCCTCACATCACTGCACTCAGACCCACACTAACACATCGAACCCCAGGTTTATCCAGTGCACAGCTCCAGCACCCCACACACACAGGGACTTTTGTGTGTGCTCAGTTGATGCCACAGGGCCAACGCAGCATTCAGGAGTGCCCTGGCCACCCGGCACCCGGCTGCTGGCCCGATGGCTTTCCCGACTCTTCCCCACCCAAGTCAAAGTTTCCTTCCTTTGCTCCTCTGAAATTTCACCCTACACCCACGATTTCTAATGCAACGGTGGCATTTCACGGCGTATTCCTAAAACTCCCCACCCAAGCTCGTATTTTGGGGAAAACCCCAGAGCAGCTTTCTGCACCGGCAGCAGTGCTCGGTGCTGATGCCGGCGGCACTTGGCCCTTCCTCGGTCCAAGCGGGGCTGTCGGTGTCCAGACTGAAACTCCGCTGCTCGGCTGTGCCCTCGCCACCCCCTTCCCAGCCCCCGTTTTAACGGCGGCCGCCCCGTGCCCGCGGGGTGTCCGTGGGCAGGGTCCCCGCGTCCTGCGGGCAGGCAACGCCGGCCGGACCCCGCCCCGGGCACGGCCCCGCCGGGGGACCCCAGTGCCGGGCGGGGCAGCTCGGGACCCCGGGACGGGCACCCCGGGACGGGCACCGCGGGATGGGCACCGCGGGATGGGAACGGGGGCACCGCGGGATGGGCACCCCGGGCTGGGCACCTCGGGATGGGCACCGCGGGATGGGAACGGGGGCACCGCGGGATGGGCACCGCGGGCTGGGAACGGGGGCACCGCGGCAACGGCGCCGCCGGGGCAGGGCAGGGCAGAGTGTCCCGGAGCTGGACACCCGGGCTGGGCAGGGCAGAGCATCCCGGGCAGGGCGGGCACCCCGGAGCATCTCGGTCCGCACTCACCGTCCTCCCGCTCGTCGAAGACGGGTCTCTTGGAGGAGGAGGCGCTCGCTCCCATCCTCTTCTTCCACTTGCTCCAGTGAAACATCGGGGCAGGCGGCTGGCATGCCCTGCGGCCTCTCTCCGCCGGCCCGGCGGCTCCCGCGGCCGGCCCCGCCGCCGCCCTCAGCCGCCCCGCGCCCCGGCGCCG
>NW_024513654.1:396298-412456 GCF_017590135.1 Pyrgilauda ruficollis | reverse complement strand
TCCGGGCCGGGCCGGGCCGGGGCGCGCTGCCGGCCCCGCCGTCCCCGGGCCCGTTGCTGGATCTCGCCGGCACAGACCGCAGGGCAGCGGCAGCCGCCGCGCCGCGGTGCAGCCAGCCTTTCCCCGGCGCTCGGCGGCGCCTGCCAGCGCACCCCGCTCATCCTGCGTCGGTCCCTGGGGCTCCCTGCCGATATCGGAACTCACTAGAAGCCATTCCCCCTTGTCCTGGCACTTGTAAACAGTCTCTCTCCATCCTTTTTGTAGGCCCTCTCCAGGCACTGGAACGCCACGATTAGGTCGCCACGAAGCTTTTTATTTTCCATGGTGGCCAATCCCAGCTCTCTCAGCCTTTCCTCATGGGACAGGTGCTCCGTCCCTCAATCCACCCCCATGGCCACTTGCTCCAAAAAGCCGATGTGCTGGCGTCCCCAGGCTGGAGGCAGCTCTGCAGGTGGGGTCTCACCTGAGCGGGGCAGAATCCCCCCGTGCCCTGCTGCCCACGCTGGGGGATCAGCCCAGCACAGGTTCTGGCTCCTGAGCTGGGGCACGGCCAGCTCTCACCCGGGGCTGCTCCGTCCCCAGCCTGCATTGAGACCACTGCTTACCCCAGTCCAGGCGCAGCACCAGCACTGGGTCTTGCTAAAGCTCATGAGACTGTTGAGCTGGAACATGCTCGTGACTTGGGCGTTCGTGGCTTGCTGAACTGCAATGTCTCAAGGAATGGCTGCTGAAAAGCATCTCAGAAATAACTCTCAGTGCCAGCAGACTATGTCAGAAACATCATGGCAAGGGACAGCCCTTGAGCCAGTAGCCCACAGCTGTTACGCCAGCAATCCTTTTGTGGTTCCTGAGATGCTGTTTCACAAGTTTTCATTTAAAATTGATGCTGTTTTCTTTCCCAGCATGTTTTGAAATGGATACGTCAGTTATTGTGCTCCTCACAGAATGTGTGCGAGGAGGCAATCATTATTTCAAAGAGCCTGGAAGTTGTAAAAGGATTACAATGGAAAGGTATCATTTAAGAACAGTTTTCCAAAGGCAAAGA
Organism: Pyrgilauda ruficollis; assembly: GCF_017590135.1. Lineage (NCBI taxonomy): Eukaryota > Metazoa > Chordata > Aves > Passeriformes > Passeridae > Pyrgilauda > Pyrgilauda ruficollis. Next base: position 411,411 of record NW_024513654.1, on the reverse strand, counting down.
ATAGTTCTCAAAGAGTAGTTCTTTGAAAAACCAGAAAGAATTTGCTCTCAAATAAAAAGTTAGAACACTTCTATACAAGGCAGTAATTTTAGCTTTGTTTAGGTATAGGTTTGTGTTTAAACACACTGTGAATCTCTGAGCTATCACCTTTCCTCCTTCCTTTCTCCTGCCTTTACGTTCCGTAGGAAAAGTATGAAAGATGCCATCTAACAGCTGCAGTCAGTTGTCATTTCTTTCTCATTCTCCACTAATATTTGGACAATGAAATCCAGAGCATGGAGTCTTTTCCCAAAAAATTTTCAAGGTAGGATTGGGACATAAGAATGTGTTTGTCCTCATGCCAGAGGGAGGTTTCATTCCACTCCATCTCCTAATTCCTTTCCCTGTGCAGAGGCAGACAGTGCAACGCAGTGTTTGTTCAATTTATCTTTCATTGAGCAGCATAGTAAGTGGTTTTACCTTCCTAAACAGGTGCCAGAGACAAATAAAAGATCTTGTACATTTTTAATTTTTTTTTTAGTGCTCCTTTATTATAGCAGAATTATATTCATTTTAGCTGTATTAATGTTCTACTTCAAGAACTCGAAAAGTGGCTCCCTTTCTGTTCGCTGGGCACTCGTGTCTGACGCCAGTTTTGGGCGCAGCGAGGAGCGTGCAGTGAATGATGTCAATCCCTCAGCAGCACCTGCATGTCAGGAGTCAGCACAGGTCACCACCTCAGAGACACAACCCCAGCCATAACTGATGCCAGTCCTGCAGGAGGGAAAAAGGAAAATCCAAAACCTGCTCTACAGTGGTCCAGTGTAGGAAGGGGAAATGCAGAGAAAATTCTTCCTTCTTACATATCCCGGTCTCCAGGGAAACAGAGAACCACTTTGTGTTTGAAATGAGGGAGTTTAAATAAAAGCTGACTTTCACAGTAATTTATTCCTCAAACATCTTTGGCTGTAGCTGTGGCTGCACCTCTAAGGGGCAAATGTGCAATTTGGGTGGCCAAAGGGTCACTGGGAACAGGCTGTCCTTGAAAACACTGAGAGTTCATTACTCCTTTTTTCAGTTTTTCCTCTTTGTTTTCCAGTCTTTAGTGGTGTACATTTTATGAAGAGCCAATCAGGCATTTTACCAGTGGAAGTCCTGGGGATACTCTGTGCGTGTCTGGCAGTCCTGGCAGCTGTGAGCACTCAGCAGATTGAGTGGTTTGCTTAGATCACAAAAGACAAATAAGCTGCGAGAAGGTTCTGTTCCTCCTCGGGAAGCAGGAGGGAACCTTGTGGAAAGCGGAGGTGCTGTGGTGGGCAGGGGGCAGTGCCCCAGCCCTGCCTGAGGGCACTGCCCTGTGCCAGGTGTGCAGGGAGGGCAGGGCGGGGCAGGGGGGGCTGGGCAGGGCAGGGAGGGCAGGGCAGGGAGGGCAGGGGCAGGGGGCAGTGCCCCAGCCCTGCCTGAGGGCACTGCCCTGTGCCAGGTGTGCAGGGATGGGCTGGGCTGGGCAGGGCAGGCAGGGCTGGGCTGGCAGGGAGGGCAGGGCAGGGATGGCAGAGCAGAGCAGAGCAGGGCAGGGCAGGGAGGGCAGGGCAGGCAGCCTGGGCAGGGGAGCTGGCACTGCAGGATTCCACCCGGCTGAAGGGAGGGCAGGGCTGAGCTGGGATGGGCAGGGAGGGCAGGGCTGGCTGAGCAGGGAGGGCAGGGCAGGGCAGGGATGGGCAGGGCAGAGCAGAGCAGAGCAGGGCAGGGCAGGCAGGGAGGGCAGGGCAGGCAGCGAGGGCAGGCAGCCTGGTCAGGGGAGCTGGCACTGCGGGGTTCCACCCGGCTGAGAGCAGAGCCTGCAGAGGGCACAGCCACCACTCGCACCTTTGGGAGGGTTTGTCTTTTCCCATCCACCTTTACCTTTGTATATTCATTCTTTTCCCCACAGATTCGAAGAGGTAAGAGTTTTCTTTCACTTCAGCCATGAAATCACCTCCAGCCTTACAGAACTGCATATGCTGAGCCAAACTCACTCTCTGTCCAGTCAGAACCATCATCAAAATCCACTGACATTCAATGTGCAAAGGCAATGTGCATTCATTTCACTGGGAGACACAATAAAGCCAAATAAATCTTTATTAAATTCCTGGGTTATTATTTTAATCAAAGTATTTGTATCAGTTATTATTTCATTCCACTTTTCTCAAATGCCTCAGTTCTGCAAGTGAATGAGTCTTCTTTGAGGAATGACTGATTGTTCTCATTCTCAAGCACCGTGAGCTGAGTATTTCACATCATGTCAAAAGTAGTATGAGGGAAACTGCAGATAATATTGAAACTTCCACTGTTAATCTCACATTTCAATTAAGCAGCACAGATCCTGGAGTTTTCCTTGTTATGCTGTACCCTACTGGGAGCTGTTACAGTTCCCATTCTGTCGTGTTTCTGGTGGCACAAAATGATTACAATTTTCTCCTTTCATTGCTGTAAATCAGGAGCAGGTTCCCTGGTATCAGTGAAGCTATCCTGGATAAAACCAGTGTAAATAGAAATAGAACTGCCTGAAGCAGCGTTATGTTCTTCATGGTTATCTGGTCTCAGGGAGCTGATGAAGCGGTTTCTAAACAAAAATACCAGCAATTACCACAGAACTGCAAAGGAGGCAAATACTGTGAGAAACTCCTCATTTGGGCATAGAAACAAGGGGGGCAAGATACCATGGTATTAAATTCCTTTAAAAGCCCTATCCTGAACATAATGGCTGTAATTGCAACATGTTTAAGATGATGAAAGGAATATTACTGTGATTCCCAAAATTCACATGCCTTCTTCATCGAGAAGAAAGCCTACAGAGAAAAGCCTATGTTTATTTTTAAAAGTCCCTCTAACAGAACACATAATTCTTTCAATAAACATTACATAAGAGGGAAATTTCACATATTTTCCTATCATTAGTGTTTCTGTAAATACTGCCAATTCTATTTTTAAAGATGCTAATAGTAATGACTCGGAGCCAGCTGTTCAGAGTCTTTTAACACCACCACAGTTAAGTAATAAATTGAGCTAGAAGACAGGGATTTGATGGATGGAGCGCTCAGTGGATGTGGAATTGGCTGGATGGTCGCACACAAAGGCTGATCAAGGCCCCTGTGTCCCAGTGGAACCCAGTGAGGAGTGGCACCCTCAGGGGCTGGGGCTGGCTGGGCACAGTTTAGTGTCCCAGAGACAGGGACAGTGGCACTGACGGGATGGGGCATCCCGAGGGACCGGGACAGGCTGCAGAGCTGGGGCGTGGGGCACCCCTCAAGTGCAGCAGGGCTGAGCTCAGAGCAGCCCCCAGCCCCAGCACGGCAGTCCCCAGTCCCCAGCCCAGGCACGGCAGGCTGGCGGCCAGCGGCCCTGGGAAGGGCCGGGGGTGCTGGGCACGGCCAGACACGGGCCCTGGCACCCCAGAGCCCCACCGTGCGCCGGGCTGGCCCCTGCCCTCTGCCCCTCAGGTGAGAGCCCAGTGCAGGGCTGCCCCAGCCCCGGGGCCAGCAGCACACGGAGCTGGAGCTGCTGGGGAGAGCCAGAGGGGGCCCCGGAGCTGCTGCAGGGCTGGAGCCCCTCGGCTCTGGAGCCGGGCTGGAGAGCTGGGAATGTTCCCCTGGAAATGGGAAGGCTCCAGGCAGAGCTCAGAGCCCTGCCAGGGCCTGGAGGGGCTCCAGGAGAGCTGCGGGTGCCCAGAGCAGCTGGGGCTGCCCCTGGATCCCTGGCAGTGCCCAAGGCCAGGCTGGACACTGGGGCTGGAGCACCTGGGACAGGGGAAGGTGTCCCTGCCATGGCAGGGGTGGCACTGATGGCATTTGGGGTCCCTCCAACCCAACCTTCCGTGGCTCTGTGCCCTCCTGCCGTGCAGCCCGGAGCCAAGGCTGACCTGGCAGGGCAGCTCGCCCCTCCCGGCAGCCCCGGGCCCTGCCAGCCCCGCAGGTGCCAGCAGCACCCCCAGGCCCTTTCCCAGCAGGTGCTCGAACCAAGTGTGATAAAAGTGCTGCCTCCCCCCGCCAAACCCGCCTCCCACGCTGCTGAGGTAAGTGCAGCTACTTCAGTTGCTTGTTTTGGTTTAGCCTTTTGCAGTATCAAATATGTATCCTGCTTAATTTTCTCGCTGTAATGCTTGCCTAATCGTGTGAAAGAGCCATTTTACTTCTGGCACTACTTGAGCAATTCAGCCCTTTAATTTTTCGGTGACTTCTGCCTCCTTTAAGTTGTTGTTGTTTTTCTTTCCATTTACACGTCTGTTTGCTTTTCTCCTTGTGTCATTCATTTATTTAGATTAACCAAATGTTTTACTAGGAAATTAAGGACATATGCTGCTACAGTTCAATAAAATGCATTCTGAGAATTCAGTCTTTTAGTTCTGGCTGCTGCTTTGGGACTGGAGCTCGTGACTCTGGCTTGCTGAAAGTCAAATGAAGCTGTGGAGGGACATATTTATTGACTTTTGCTCTGCTATTTCTTTCTGCCTCATTAGGATAAAATCTTCTCAGACAGTGCCATGTTAAAGGGAGGGTATTTTGTTACTGTGCTGATGCTGCAGAGAACTCAGGCTTCAGTGAGGAGCTTGAACTGGACACCCAGATTTGAAAGAGGAACACGGAAAGTCCTGCTTTAAGATGATTTACCTAAGTTATGGATCCTTCCCAGTCCACTTTCTCTCCCTGAAACGTCAGTGAACTTGTTTCACCATTACTATTGTGCTACAAAATTCTAAACACGATGCTGAGATCAAAACTAGCTGAAATAATCCCTGCTTTAATTAATGGAATGATGTCGTTGCTTTCAATCCTAATGTATTTTCTTATGTAACCTTAAATAAAATTACACTAATTTTTTTTTTTTTGTTTTGGGTAAACAAATACAAAGCAATACTTCTTCCAGCACTTCCTTGCCACTGATCCATTTGTATTCACCATGAATGTTGCCCTCTGGTTTACAAATACTGCTTGTAATTAGGATTTAATTACCTAAGTAGCCTCAAAGAAAATCTGTTCCAGGAAAAGCATGATGTAGTGACTAGTCATACCTGCTTTCCCTTAAAATCAGTAGTAGCCTATTTGGTAGCATCTGTCTGTTCAAAGCAGATGTGCATCCATGCTGAGGAGCAGGTGCCTTGCTCCTTCAGTCCCAGTAAGGGCATTTTTAAAGAACTTGTGCCCCCAACAGAACAAAACAAAACAACAAAACAAAAACAAACAAACAAAAAAAACCACATAAAACCCCCATGAAGATTCAGGCCAGGTGAGCTGTGCATTGAAGGCAGCTGCTCCTGTGAAACAGCAGCACGATTTGGCACTGCAGGACAGCACAGGGTTTGGGAATTCCGAGGTTTCTGGGAGAGGGAAGCTCTCAGGGTCCCAGCAATGCACAGCAGGTCCTGTCTGGGCAGCCTGCAGGTCAGGAGCTCCCATCCAGGGGCTGATCCAAGGTGGGGGCAGAGGGGCAGTGTCCCTGGCTGGGGGAGGTGTTCCGTTTCCATGCAGGGGATCCAAGCAGATGTTTCCTGTTTGCCCAAAAACGTGTTTCCCAGGCTGCCTGCCACCCTCCAGGTGTGCCCTGCGTGAGGTGCTGGCTGCTCTCCCGTGCCCAGGGACAGACCTCAGGGACAAGCAGGTGTGTCCCCGTTTTACAGCGCCAGTCTGAGCTCCACGCTCGGACTGAGCGTCTCGTGGGGTCACAGCGGGGCTTGGGTGACACCAAAGCTCGTCCCATCCCACCCCTGCCCTAGGCAGGGTTCCCTTCTCCTGTCCCAGGTTGCTCCAAGCCCCTGTCCTTGGACACTTCCAGGGATGGGGCAGCCACAGCTTCTCTGGGCAACCTACAGATTCTTAGCCATTGTCTCTAATTCCTGGATTTTTTTTTAAGAAAAAATCCAGACTAAATCACTTCCATGTGCAGTTGATGCAGTTGTGCATTCTTTAATGTCCTTTAGTTGTTCTTGCCACAGAAACGTGGAGCCCCTTACAGTGCTCACGTGTGACATTTTACATGCTGAGGAATACCAGCCCCTCTTTCTGGGTTTAAAATATGTTTGTGTTTTTCTCTCTCAGAACTGGCATCCGGAAGAAAATGTCCTATCAACAATTCCTGACAAATTGTTTTGGAGGCTGCCAGATCTGCTTTGGCTGGTTCTCCAGTCTAAAAGGATTAAAGCTTCCCCATGCAATTGGTTACCACAAGTAAGATCACTGGTCATACAGGCAATCTAATAACAATTGTATTTATCTTCCCCTTGCCTGGCTGTAATTTCATTGCGACAGTCAGACTTTGAGATGCTTTGTTTTTGGTACTGACTTTGGTGCAGGGGACTGCTAGAGAAGCTCAATGCTGTTTGCTGAAGCTCAGATGAGAAAGGTCCAGCTGATATTACAGGGTGAATCTCCAAACCCTTTTAACTTCAGAAATGTAAGAGCTGCTGCTTTTCCCATGTGGGATTTGTACCATGTTCCTTTGGTGGCTATTTTGATGGTGTTGTAGGGCAAGTGGAAATGCAGAGCCACAATCCCCTTGTCTCTCCTGGTGGCAGTGAAGGGCAGCTCTGTCAGAGGGGCTCCCCATCCATCTGCTGCTGATGGCTGTCTGACAAGGTGTTTATCACCTTGACTGATTGTCTGTCCCTGTCCAGATGAAGAGTGCAGGGAGGAAGGTTCACCACAATGACAGCGTCACTCTGGGAAGTGACACTTGCTCTCCCCTTGCCATCACCACCAAACTAACTTCTCACCAGCTTTGTGGGTGTCCTTGGACAGCTCCTTGCTTCCCTCTCCAGAAGTGCAAGACAAGAAGTCCCAATATGTGGTAATTAACTGGAACAAAGAAATTTTTTTACTGGAAGGAAAGAAAAGACCAGCACAGACCAGCTTGTTTGCAGTAGTGGCGCTAAAATAAACATTTCTGTGAGAATGTTGGTGAGGAAAAGGAGGCAGGGAAAAAAAAACAAACCAAACACAATATGATGGTGCCTCTGGGGAAATTCTTCATAGGCATTCCTTCCAACCCAAACCATGCCATGGTTCCATGATTGTGTCTTGTCACTGAAACAAGGTGCTTAAAGGCATTTTGAGATCTCCTGTTTGTGAATCATCACATATTCGACTCATGATTAGACAAATGCAGCAAATGAAGGTTATGTCTCCAAAAATAGCTGGAGAATACCAAGGTTTTGAAATGCAGCTCTCATGTCCAATTTTTAAATTGGACAGGACTAAGAGTATTTTGATGTGGTTTTAAGTTGTATGTTCCTCATTGTATGAGGGGCTCCTCAAATCCAATGGCAGTTATCAGTCCCTTTGTGTGTTGTACTTTGTCTCGTTTGTGTTTTCCCACTGACTTCAAACAGCAGCTCAGCTTTTAGGAAATGCCCATCAGAAATATCCACTGAATATTCCTTAGCTGCATTTTGTCCTTATTACATGTTGGTCCACAAGCTGTATTCTAAGCTGTTTGGGAATTCTGTGGGTATCCTTTCTCTCCTGTTGCTGCTTTAAAAGCCATTGAATTCCCCACTTCAAAATGTGAATGTGAATACAGTGCTTTCAGGCTTTGACTGAATTTAAATGTCGTAAAATATTGCCACAAATGTTAATGTGGTGTTGAACAGCTGCCAAAATGTTTGTTTCTCCTTCCTAGAGGTAATGAAACATTGTGACTGAAACTACCAAGCTTCCTTAGTGTTTGTTTTGTTGAGTTTTAACAGTAAACAAGTCAATTTGCAGTGCTAGGAAATAAACCCAGCCTTTGTCTGGAGAGTTTCATTCGAGCTGATCTGCTGCTGGATGTAAAAGCTGTTTAAAGGAACATTATTGAAATGGTGAAAGGGAAGCAGTGGAGAAGCGGGAGTAGCTGGGGCTGGTTTGTGTTTAGCCTCTGTTTGGTGGCCGTGGGGACAGTCACCCTGCCTGTGCTGGCATGAAGCGTGCTGCACTTGGAGCACACCCAGCAGCCCTGAGCAGTTCACAGCTCAGCAACAACGCCTCTTCTCTGAGCCTAGACGTGCTGACATGCTTCAGGAGCTTGGGGTTGGACTGAATGCTAGCAGGTTTTCAGATAGATCAAAAGCCATTCTCTTATATGTGACATGAATGTCTTCTGTGCCCGGTGCAAAGCTGCCTCCCAGAACAGGAACGGCAGAGGTTTTTTTAAAAGGAAGTTGATGAAATTAAATAAAAACAGGGCATATTTCTTTCTAATCTTATTATCAGGAATGGCTGAGCAGCTTTAGCTCAGATTTAGCCAGAGGAAGGCACTCAGCAACCCAAAGAGCTAAAGCTCAGCAAAACTATAAACAACAGCAAGTGATGTGCTTATAACGGGGACAGCCAGTATCAGACTTTACAGTGATAAGCAGGATTTGCAAAGATCAGATACTAAATATTGGAGCAGTGAATAATAAATGGGCAAAAATGCAAACTTCAGATTGTCATGCTGGAAAGCTTTGGGCTGTGTTGTTTTCCAGCACTGATGTTAATGCTGGAGAAATCTGGATTTGTCTTGTGTGCCTTTCCTACTCCTTTCTGCTGAAGGAAACAAAGGCAGGAAAAAAATTAAAGAGGAAAAATATCTTTGTGTTTCCATTTAATTCAGTGAACTTTGCTTTTGCAGTTGCTACTCTTTTCTGATTTACTGATAAGGCAATTGAAAACTCTGCTTTTGGAAAGGAATCCTATAAACAAGCTCTCACAGAGCTTGGGGAGTGCTCACTTCTGGTTTAAAGATGTCAAAGATTTTTTTGGCTCTCAGTATTAAATTCTATGTTTAGACCTTAAAATACTTTGATATTTATTTAAAGAATGGGATTAATTTCTTACAAACATGTGTTATGAGAGAGGGGGAAATTTATTTATGTCATTTGTAATGACAGAATCCCAAATGTTTTGGGTGGAAGGGATCCCAAATGCCACCCATCCCACCCCTGCCATGGCAGGGACACCTTCCCCTGTCCCAGGTGCTCCAGCCCCAGTGTCCAGCCTGGCCTTGGGCACTGCCAGGGATCCAGGGGCAGCCCCAGCTGCTCTGGGCACCCTGTGCCAGGGCCTGCCCACCCTGCCAGGGAACAATTCCCAATTCCCAATCTCCCATCCATCCCTGCCCTCTGGCACTGGGAGCCATTCCCATTCTGGTCCCCTCGGGCTGTGTGCAGAGGGTGCAGAGAGCTGGGAGGTGACCTGGGCTGTGTGCCACCTGTGGGTGCCTCAGGGTCACTGTGTGCCACCTGTGGTCACTGTGCCACCTTTATTCACTGTGTGCCACCTGTGGGTGCCTCAGGGTCACTGTGTGCCACCTGTGGGTGCCTCAGGGTCACTGTGTGCCACCTGTGGGTGCCTCAGGGTCACTGTGTGCCACCTTTGTTCACTGTGTGGCACCTGCTGGTCGGTGCCCTCTCAGACACAGCTCCCAGGCTGCAGCCCCTGTGCCAGCTGCTGCTGCACATCCTGGAGCAGGGCTCTGTGCCAGCAGGAGCATTTGCAGCAGCTTTAAACAGGGGGTCAGAGCAGGTCAGGGAGCAGGGAGTGCGTGGGCTGGCGTGCCAGCACAGCCCTGCTGCCCCGGCGCAGTGCCAGCAGCCCAGGCCATCAGACACTGCATCCCTGCCTCCATGAGCCGCCTGCTCCTGCAGTAACTCTGTTCTGTTTTCCCCAAGCTGAGCAGTGGCAAATCCAAAGATGTTATCGGACTATTGAGTGTCTCTGTGTCCCTCAGAACAGAATGAGCCAGTCTGCTCCTGCCTGCAGTGGAACTGGTGCCATGCAGTGCCCTTTTGTGGCCAGGCCCTGGGGCTGGATTCCTGCCCTGTCCCCTTGGATGGCTGCAGGTTTCCCAGGCTGTTTCTGAGCTGAGGGGTTTCCTGCCATACGTGGCATTTGTCGTGGCTCTAAAGGGGGCTGCCACCGCTCCTGCTGTGCTGCAGGCTTGTCCAGAGCCCAGCAGTGCTCCCGGAGCGTGCAGGCACTGGGGCAGGTTTCGGGAGCAGCACAGGGACAGATGGCTGAGGCACCGCGGCGCCCGAGCTCAGCTGGCTCCGGGCACAGCAGAGGTGCCCATCCTGCCAGCACTGCCCGCAGCGTGTGCCTGCATCCCTCCCTCACATCTCCTGGTGCTTTTAGCGGTCCCAGGGCCTGGCTGAGGCTGGCAGGACTGGGCCAGGCTGCTGCTGTCCTAGCAAAAGCCCGCTGTGGCTGCTCGGCGGCCCTGGCACAGCCCAGGGTTGTGGCACCGGGGGACAGTGGCACAGCACAGCACGGGCTGTGTTTACAGAGCGCTGTCCCTGTGCCCCAGGGCTGCTGCAGGCTCTGCTCCTGCCACGGGACAGTGAGCCCTGGGCCAGCACCATGGTCCCTCCTGGCTGAAGGAGGCCCAGTGCAAGGACTTGCCCTGGTGCACAGCACCGAAGCATTTCCCTGCAGTGGAGCTGTGCCTGTCAGGCTCCCACGGCACCTCACGTCACCTCTGCAGTCACAGCACCTGGACACTACCAGGCAGTCCACCTGGAGCCTGGGAGAGCTCCTGCAGTTGTGCCTGGGACACAGGCAGGTGTTGGCAAAACTTAGTATATTTTTACAAAACACACGTTTTCACAAAACAGTTTTTTCTGAGAGAGAAAGATATGTTTGTGGGCTGAATTCCAGCCCGCTCCTCCTCCTCCGTTCTGCACTGTCCCCAGGCTGCTCACCTGCCATCAGAAGCACCTGGACCAGGGACAGAACAGGACACAGAGGTGCAGGGGCAGCACTGACTCAGGGGAACCACCCTGCACTGCTGCCTTCTCTTCCACTGAGTAGGACACCGGTCTTATGACACTGGTCCCAATCAAAATATATCAAAATACCAATCAATACCAATCAAAAATCTGTAAGGTGGAGGCTGATCCATGATAATTCTGCCTCAGCTGTTAGGCTTGGGCATGTTTTCCTGTAGACCTGGAATGAATTCTCAGTGTTCACCTTTGCTGATTGAACTTTCTGTTGTTGTCAAAAGTCACCTGCTCAATGAATGTGACACCTTTGGAAGGGAGGCAGAAGGCTGAAAAGTGACAAATCACTTTTGTTATTTACCTGTGGCTGTTCCTAAATCCGGTTCACCTGATTCACTTAGAATTGTCATTAAATAGCAAAGATGAAAAGTTCAGTGCCCAGGCTCAGCCTCCTCTGCTGTGAAAGGGCTGAGAGTACAGTTATCAACTCTTCAGCGCAGCAAAGAAAGCCCAGGCACTGCAGAATGGTGTGGCTGCCTCTAGCCAAGAGTTCTTCAGAACTGCCAGTGATTTAGGAGCAATTCCAGAGTGAAGCTTCCCAGGGGGGCTGTGGTTTGAAACGGCAGTGACTGAATTTGTAAGGGTTGCTGAAAGGTGCAGTGCCAGTTTGCCCCCAGCTTCCCCCTGCGCTCAGATCAGTGTTCAAACCTCAGTGGCTTCCAGCAAGAGAACAAGAGATTGCATTTTTCCAATAGTGAAGTCATCTGTGACTCATTTTGATCATTTTTGTTTAAAAATAGATTCAGTTTCTTCGTAATAAACTATTTTAAATCTAATTGTATTCCCAAATATTCCTTTACAAGGTGTGTTTTCAAAGACATTTCTGCTTGTTAATAACGCAACTCTTCCATTTCTGCGTTTGTAATTTACTACTATTTGAAGTAATTTTCTGATTTGTGACTCATGGCACTGTGAAAAGGTGTTCTGGTAATTGAACCTTGTTAGCAAACCTTTGGGTTTGGGTGGTGGGAATGCACTCTGTTTGCTGAAGCCCCAAAGGCAGCAGTCCGAGGGACGGGCCAGGGCACGGGGGATGCTCGCTGCTGTGGCAGGACAGGGTCCTGCAGGAGCTCTGCACACACTGTCACTCACAAACCAGCAGCAGGAATTACACAGCAGCACATTCAGTCTGTGCAATGAGCACCAGAAAAGCCTAACAGCATTTTCAGTTTTATCCACCCTTGTTACTCTGTACCATGATTACATGTATGGACTCCTGGGCTGGATTTTTGCTTTGTAGGCAAATTCTTCCTTTCTGTGTTTTTTCTTGGCCATTTTTCCTGCCTGGACTATTTCCAGTGCTCTGTCATCCCAGGTAATTCCTCTTTCCTGACCTCTCCTGGTCTTTTTACAAGAGCATGTAGGGACAGGGCAGGGGGGGGAGGGCTTCACACTGAAAGAGAGTGAGTTAAGATTCGGTATGAGGAAGGAATTGTTCCTGGCAGGGTGGGCAGGCCCTGGCACAGGGTGCCCAGAGCAGCTGGGGCTGCCCCTGGATCCCTGGCAGTGCCCAAGGCCAGGCTGGACACTGGGGCTGGGATGGGATGGGATGGGATAATGGGATGAGCTTTAAGGTCCCTTCCAGCCCAGACTGTTCTGTGATTCTGTGAGACACTGGAGGCTGATTCCACCTTGTTCCCTCACAAACTTTAGCTGCAGTAAATAAATGCCTGCTCTGCAGGCAGTATGGGGCACATGTGCAGTGCAGTTAAACTTTCCTCCAACTTTCAGGGTAAGAGGGACAAGCCCACGTTCCATGGGGTGGAGCCCTGCAGGCAGCAGGGTGTGGGTACCCTCTCCTTGCTGTGAAATCCATCTGCCCTGGGAGCTCAGGCCCTCTCCCAGAGAATGAAGGATGCAGCTGCTGTCCCTTGGTGGTGCCTGGAAGAGCTCCTGCACATCCCCAGGGTCCCAGAGCCCCCTGTGCCTCCCTCGGCTGCTCCTGGCCTGCAGCTCCTCTCATGCTGGCCTTTGTTTTTTCTTTTCAAGTGTACCTTGTCAATATTGCAGGAGTTGACATTTCCAGGGAAGTGCTGTCAAATGGAGCTGCTAATCACACTGCAAGATTTGTTTTGTAACATTCCTTTCAGCTTTAATTACTGGTAATTTAGAACCAGAGAGCTGTGTCGTGAGCAATGTATTTGTCATTTCTGAGGTTTTAGAGAAACATTCAAAAAGGGCAAATACATTATTTCATACGGGAATGAGGGAGGCAGACAGACACAGGCAGAATTTTAAGCAGCCAGCCTGTCAAAGGTGAGGCAGGTTGGACTGTGCAGTTGAGCTGGGAATGGAGATTTGCAGTGACTCCTTCAGTACAGTGTGGACAATATATCTTGATTGAGATTGGCTGTGGGGCTTTTGGTGCTGTGCTTCCAAAATACGTCTTTATAAACCATAAGTCCATCTAAGATAAATGTCAGGACAAAGTATGATGCTACCCTTCTCTTAGAGGCTTGGTGCATTTGTTTCCTCAAAGATTTACCAGATTTCAGCTGTTGTGCTTTTGTTTGAATCAAAAATAATGGAAAGTATTATTTAATTCTTCAAAATCTAGTTAGACAGGGAAGATTGCTTCTTTTGTTTTACTGCTATGAAACATAATTTATAAATGTTTATAAATAATCAGCAGAAACCTGATTTCTGAAATGGGTTGTGCATCTTTGGCACGGTGTTCCCACCTCAGCAGGCAGTGGGAAAGGCCTGACAGGTGACTGCCACCCTACCTGTCACCTTCTCTCCACCTGTGCTGCACACGTTTCTGCTTATGGGACAATGGGTGCTCGTGGTTTCCTTGGCCAAGGACGGTTCTGGTGATGCTGGGGCTGAGAAGCAACAGAGTCCCAATGATTTCAGCAGCACCAGAAAGTCACAATGAAGGAAACACGAAAAGAAAACATGGAAAACTTCAGTTAAAAACTTCAATTCCTTTTCTTTCATATGAGGAAAAATAATACATTATAAAAATTATTTATCAAAATAATGCATTCATTTATGAGTGGGTGGTAGCACTGGGGTCGCTGACAAAGTTCATTTTGTCTGACTAAGCTTGAATAGGGCAAACAATTTGTGTAGAGAAACAGTCAAAAATTTTAAAAACCCGATTTAAAAATCCATGAAAATTTGCAAAACTATTAAGCAACAGGAGAATATAAGGCAAAAAAAAAAAAAAAAAAAGAAAAAAAAAAAAAAAAAAAAAAAAAAAAAAAAAAAAAAAAAAAAAAAAAAAGAGAAAAAGAAGAAAAGCATGCAGGCAATCACTACAAGCATGACAATCTGTTTTGGACTAGTTAAGAATCCCTTGACTTGGCCGACTAAATAATTGAAGGTAGTACAGAGTGTGTGCCTAAGTAGTGCTGGTAATCCTCATGGAAATCAGAAATCAGCGAATCCCAGCCCTGCCTTGGCTCAGCTGCTCTGAGCCCACCTTTCCCAGCCCTGGTCCCCGAGCTCCCTTCAGCCAGGGCTGGCACAGTGTCCCTGCTCCACAGGACACGTCCCTGCAGGAGAGCCCTCAGCTGAGCCCTGGCACTGCCACCCTGGGCTGAGCCCTGGCACTGCCACCCTCAGCTGAGCCCTGTCCCCTGGCAATGCCACCCTGGACTGAGCCCTGTCCCCTGGCAGTGCCACCCTGGACTGAGCCACTGTCCCCTGGCATTGCCGCCCTGGACTCAGCCCTGGCACTGCCACCCGGGGCTGAGCCACTGTCCCCTGGCATTGCCACCCTGGGCTGAGCCCTGGCACTGCCACCCTGGACTGAGCCCTGGCACTGCCACCCTGGGCTGAGCCCTGTCCCCTGGCACTGCCACCCTGGGCTGAGCCCTGGCACTGCCACCCTGGACTGAGCCCTGGCATTGCCACCCTCAGCTGAGCCCTGTCCCTTGGCACTGCCACCCTGGGCTGAGCCCTGGCACTGCCACCCTGTGCTGAGCCACTGTCCCCTGGCATTGCCACCCTGGGCTGAGCCCTGGCACTGCCACCCTCAGCTGAGCCCTGTCCCCTGGCAGTGCCACCCTGGGCTGAGCCCTGTCCCCTGGCACTGCCAGGTCCCAGAGAAGGACCGGCACCGCCTGAGCGCCGCCGGGGCCCCAGCGCAGGGCGGGCAGCGGGCGGGGGCTGCCGAGCCCCGCCGCCGGAGCCACGGCACCGCCGCAGCCCGCGGAGGGCTCTGCCTCGCCGCTCTTTATTTGTTTTGCCTCCCCCCTTTCTTTTTTGTTTGGGGTTTCTTTTGGCTGATTTTTTTCTTTTTTTTTTGCTAAAAAAAAATTTTTTTTTTTTTTTTTTTTTTTTTTTAAATCGCATTTTCCTCCCCCTTTCCTTCTCCTCGTCACTCGCCCGGGCTTTGCGGAAGGAAGCGCCA